>NC_092860.1:89643206-89674061 GCF_032062135.1 Pyxicephalus adspersus
AAAATGAATATTATGCCGAGATTGCTATATTTGCTTCAAACCCTCCCGGTTTATATCCCACAACAGGTACTATGCAGGTTTAGACAGGAGTTTCTCCGCTTTGTCTGGGGGGGTGCCCCTCCCCCTCCTCTCCCTCCCCCTCTTCCTTTATTTTCCTTTCTATTTCTCTATTTCTTTCTTTGGTTATTTTTGTTAATACTTTGAAACTTGCCTGTGCTCAGTCATTCTGCTTGTTTGTTCATGATATGTTTGTGATGCGGAAGATGATAACACAGTTGGTGATTTGTATGTTTTAATGTTTTATGCCAGTATCTTTGACTGTTCACTGAATAAAAAATAAAATTATAAAAAAAATTAAAGTGTTATACCGTAATAGTGGGGTATATTAGTATGCATAGACCTGATCTCCATAGAGTCACATATAACAACACAATAAAACAAATATATGTAGAATACTTGCCATGGTCACCCAACCATGACAGTTTATGGATAGCTAACTGTTGCTGCTAGAACTTGAAATTATGTTTCAAGGCCAAATAGATATGTCTGTAGAGGTTCTCGCTTATCCAGGGCATAGTATACCTAGTGGTAGTTAGCCACACTCAGCAGGGCTTGTTCTGCAATGTTGATGAAATATCACTTTTCATTTAAACACCTTCTTAGTTCTAATTAAGCTACAAGTGAACAGGGACTAACCTTTACTTACATGAAATGTATGAAGGCTGCCATTACTGCTCAGCAACCTAAAAGTCTATCAGCCTGGCTGTGTCTAGCATCAGTACTTTCTGAATCACCTCTAAAATGCATGCTTCATGTTACTGTTTGGGAGTAAATTGTCATTGAAAATCTATGTTCAGTAATGATGTGATACAAATAATAGGAAATTCATTTTAACTTCAAGGTTGGAAGGATATCCTGTGGATGAATCATATAAAATATCCCATGGGTTCAGGTGATGTACATCTGCACGTCTAACAATGTGTCTCAGAATTCAATTATAGATTTTACCCAGCCACATTCTGGTAAAAAAATGTGCCACCAACTCCTAAATAATTGACTTGTAAATGCTATTTAAAATTAATGCATTGTTTAAGATTTGGATTACAATGAGTAACAAAACACAAAATGTAATAATGCACTGTTAAGTTAAAAAAATAATACAAAGTATAATTACGTTTGCTTGATCCTGTAGGTGAGTTAGAAATCAGTGGCGTGCTGGTTGAAGGAGCTTGTGAAACTTTGATAGCTGCAAGAGAAAATAGGTTTTAAATAAAGCTGAAAACAAAAGAGTTACTGAAATATTTGAAACAAAATAAAGCTAGTATTCAAATCTAGTCACTAATGTCCTTGCATATTCTCCGACTGCTGCCTCCACCTTATAATCCAACAGCACAGGCCATTCAAGTGACAAACAGAATTTTTTATCATGTGTGTGGAGTAATTTTTTCATTCCAGTTTCAGGGCAGTTAGTAACATAATGAGGTTATCTCTGAAGTTCAGGAATTAAATGCTCGTTTTATGAATAGGTTCTTTGAATGAACACTAAACTTCAGATCAATAATTCCATGTTGGTAAGTAGAGTACCACTATGATACTCACATTCCAAAAGACATGCTCAGATCAGTACTTTTACCCGCAACAAGCACCATCAAGGTCTTCGTCTTATTAGCTATGCCTTTGAAGAGGATTCACTGCTACTTTCAGCTAGGTATTGATACCACTGCATATATTGGGATGCATGTCTGTGTTATTAGCCTGCCACACTCCTTCTTTACCATGTGGCAGGCCTGACCCTACATACTGTTTATATCTGCATGGTGCATTATTTGCTGGTAACTTATTTAGCACTGTTTTCTGTATTTGCAGTGTTCTATGTACAGGTTGACAATCGAAAATCCGGCCATAGATAATCCAGTTCCTTCAGTTTTCCGGCATGAATTTTGGATCACATTTTCAATACAGGGACTGTAGTACACTGTTTGGTCACTTATGTTTTAATGGCGCTGTTCTCCAGAAACAGCTGTTAGGTCTTGCTTGCTACACTAACTACACATTGAGATGTCCCTGCTGCCTGTTCCCTGGAACTGTGCCAGATGTCCACGGTGCTGCGAGAGGAAGGCAGGCCTGTGTGTGGAGGTAAGTATACCCTACAAAAATCCGGAACTTTTGACTATTCGACGCACCTGAGGTCTGGAGGTTACCAGATTTTTGAATGTCAACCTGTATTTAACTTGCATTCATTCCCCTTTTGTAGAATGTGTCTTATTTGAAACATCTTACATAATGCAGTGTTTAAAATAGATTCTATATGTTAACAAAACACTGCATGCTGTATTCTAATTCTATATCATTTGTTTATTTCACAGTTTCACCATACTCCGTATGATCTGCTATTAAAACTATAAACTTTTCCATCAATCCTATTTATTTGGCAAGTGAGGAGAGTTTAACAGCCAGCTTAGATAGACATAGGCCTGGGGCACAGGGTACAAGGACAGGACAAGCCATTTACTCAAACATGTGCCCAAAATTCTGTGGGTGATATTCATATTATTTATAAAGTCAAAAAATGTATTGACTGGATGCCTCATCTTCTGTCTAGACTGCCTTGGAGTTTTGACAGCTCCATTTTCTTAAAGTTACAGGTTTGTCTATTGTAATGGGTTCCTCCTGATGAAGCAGTGGGTGAAACGCGTAGAGAAACAAACAAGTTATGTAATAGGATGGTGAAAATACTTAATATCATGTGATGTTATGGCATGTGGACTGGTGATAACACAATGTAAATAATTAGGTGATAACAATAATAAAATAAACAAGTAGAGGGATTTTACCCTTTTTTGTGGTTTTTACATTGCACTCCTTTTTGTATACTTTTTGTAAGTTTTTAACACTCAATGTTTGTCTTAGAGTTTATGGTGGCTATTGGATGCATAGATAAGTTTGTTCTCATTATTTAAAATATTTTTTCTTTTTAGTGAGTTGCATCATCAGTTCAAAGGTTTTAAACATTTTTTTTACAATTAGTATCTTTTACAGTAAACTTTACACAAATTAATAAAACCTGTACAGTAGTAACAGTTTTTTCTGATTACTAAAGTACATTTTTTTTATTTTGTGTTAATGTTACTAATTGCACATGAAAAAAATCATACATGTTTATTCGCTCTTTAAGTACTGTGTTTTTCAGACACAGGGTCATTAAAGGTGTCTTTTTGAACTGTTCTGACACTTTTCCTTCTCATATCTTACATTGTTTAACTAATGATTTTTATCCATTAAGCTAAATGTGTTAGTTAAATTATTAACAGGAAGCAACAAGTACTAAACAATATGTAAACGTGCAGAGGAAATTAAGACATTTGGCTCTTTACTCCTTGGATATTTAACCTTTAATAGAGCATTAGAAATTCTTTTTTTAAGTTACACACTAGTGCTTTAAAGAGAATCAGTCACTCAACAAATCCAATAAAGGCCAATCTAAAAGATACGTCCTAATCTAAAAGGTATGTCCAATTTTTTTTAAACACCTGACAATTACACCTATTATATAGCCAAAAAAACCTGGACATCTCCCCAAAGTACCAAAACAATGACACATGTTAAAAGTACTGTAATTGTATATACTAGTAACTGTTATACAACACCTATTTTTTTTTATTATTATTATTATACTATATTTATATAGCACCAGCATTTTACACTGCGCTGTACATAAATAGGGGTTGCAAATAAGACAGTGACATAGAAGGAGGAGAAGACCCTGCCAAGATGAGCTTACAATCTAAGAGGTGGGGGAAGCAAATGCAAAAATTCAAAGAAGTCAAATTCTTCTTCTATGTGCCCAAAAAGCTTGGTCAATAGTTGGGTGAGCTTAGTTTGGAGGTATTCATGTGATCCCCATAGGCTCTACCAAACACCTATGGAGTGAATTGCAGCTTTAGGTCTTCTTGTCCAGCATCACTGTGACAACAAATGCTGAACAGAAAACTTGATGCAAAATGGAAAGTAAAAGAATGTCACTGCAGTTGTGTGAGTTAGGTCATGAATGAGTCAATATAGGTGGAATGGTTACATGTTCAAAAACCTTTGGTTATGTTGTGTATGCAATAAGAGTCATCTATACAGAAATGTAAACATAGTATTGTCAGATTCCCTGAGCATTTATTACAACCAGAATAGGGAGTTATTTTTATTTTTTTATTTTTCCTGCTCGGCTTTCTTGGTGGTTATTTCACACAAGTCTGGGAACCTGGATCAGTGAATCATCTATTTCCGGCTTGTCTGCGTTGGTGATTTGTTTACAAGTTTTGAAGCTTGCACATATCAGCTCCACTACAACTACTATGCAGTCTAAACATTATCACTAATGGGATACTTTTAATAATAAGTAATAAATGGGGCTAAATAGTAATATTTACCAGCTATTATTTAGGGGGGCTGTGGCTGTTTTTTATTTCAACTCTGTTTCAGCTCACATATGTGTTTAATATTACATGAGTTTATCTTGATGTCAGATTTATGTAACCTCCCTGATAGAAGCACTTAGAATAAATACTGTGAGCCAAAGCTCTACTCATTTGCATCAGTCAACATCTGATAATGTTTTCAAGAAAATAAAGCAAAGTGATGCTGTCTGAATGAAAGGTTATGGATAGGTTGGTGACCAATCTGAACTGGAGTAGAGCTATATATATATATATATATATATATATATATATATATATATATTATATATAAAAATTATATACTGTACAATTTTATTTTTTTTGAATGAATGATTCTATTTATATCTATTTTCTGAATACATTTCAATGTATTAATATATAGATATACCAATTTTTATGCGAAGCCCAAACATCAACACTGTCATCTAATTAAAATGTGTTTACAGATAGTTGATTGTGTTATATTGTTTACTTTTCCTGTACAGCATGCATTCAAAGCCTAGTGGCATACAGCAGCTTTGTAATGTGGAAATCATGAGTTAAAGTGGTGTCTAATCTGCAAGAGTAACACATTTCTCACCATTGTGCAGAAACTTATCTCAGTGGAATGATCACTATGGAACTAAGAAGGGAACTGACCCATGTGCAGATGTGATATTGTAGCAATGATGTAAGCAATGTGGCTTCTGGCTGACAGACACCATATTGAAATGTATTTGTTTTGGAGTGAGAATCACGTCACCAAAAAAAAAAAAGAGTAACTCAGCTATGTATCAGTCACAGGAATGCTTTTGATTTTTTAAAACTGAGTTTCCATTGGGATATACTTTAAATGCCTAAATGTAGTAAATATTGTATATACATTTTTTGACAGCCCATTAAAAGTCTGTCAATGTATAATATTATTTATTCCAAAATTAGTTAACCTTGCTAATGAACTTGACAGCTGAATGCTTCTATGCATTAACATTACCATTACAGATGTGTCTGCACGTATTTACATTTACATTTACATTGATTATAAGGTGCATTGGCAACAAACTTACTTTGAACTGTATGGAGGAAACAGAAGCAAACCCCGAAACAGATTTTATTTGATCTTTAGTGATCTCAAAATTTAACAGGGTTAATTTTTTTAAAAGAAGAAGAAAAGGCGTATTCAAACAATGAAAAATCTTTAATTTTACATGAACAAGTTCAGTAGGACAATTTACATTTACATTGATTATAAGGTGCATTGGCAACAAACTTACTTTGAACTGTATGGAGGAAACAGAAGCAAACCCCGAAACAGATTTTATTTGATCTTTAGTGATCTCAAAATTTAACAGGGTTAATTTTTTTAAAAGAAGAAGAAAAGGCGTATTCAAACAATGAAAAATCTTTAATTTTACATGAACAAGTTCAGTAGGACATGATAAATTGGGATGTGCAAGAGTGGATACTTTTTTCCTATGGAAATAAGCTCAATTTTTGCAAATTAAACTTGCTGACTTAACAAATTATTTTAAAACATAATAATCCTTTATCCTTCTTTGCCTTAAAAGACTGAGAAATCAAAATAAAAAATGCAGTAATGGAAGGAGAAATAGTTGTAATAGCCATAATATTCTTGCCCTGCCTTTTAGATATATACTAGACCAGTGTTTTTCAAACTTTTTGGAGCCACCGCACATTTTTTACATTGAAAAAATCCTGAGACACACCACAAATAAAACATGTTACAAAATGACACTCTGTAGCTAATTCTCTTGTCTCTAAGAATAAACAAGGCAAATAATCTACCTACTGCCACCCACTGGCATGGAAGAGTATTACATTACTCTGCCAGTCACTACAGTACAGACACTCAACAATCGTAATTGGATAATTTCCCACGGTCCACTGTACTAGACAACCTGTTAAACTTTCACCTTACTCAAATGTTGGGGTTATATGCAGCAGGGCTATTTGGATAACTAAATTTTAAAATACATGCTGTATAAAGTCTGTCTGTAGGCTAAAAAACAAACCCTTAAGGCTTTCACTACAGGTATGAATTGAATCCCTCTCAAAAAAAGGACTTAGACTGAGCTCATATTAACAATGAGTGAAAAATGTCCATTCTTAGTCCAAACAATAGGATTTATGTTTCCGTTAAATGAGAAATGATTTAGTGGATGGACTGATTATCAATAAAATTTACAAGTACCCCCATATATAGCAGGCATTATTATTCATAAAAAGACTGAACCAAAAAAAAATAATCTGCCAACCTTATAGTCTCTGGAAGAGATTTGTAGATAATGATAGCAAAAATGGACTGGCAATAGTATTTTGAATATTAGCAAAACAGAATCCGGAAGCAAACAATTAAATATATGAATAATAAGGAAAGATCAGGATTCATACATCATCGGGTATCAAAGAGTTTATTACATTGCTGCTATGTCTAGTCAAGTAATTTTTTATATTCCTGTAGTTTATTATGATAAATATATATTTACTCTATTGACGTCATGAAAACGAAAAAGTAAACCTAGAAATCTTTTTTAATAATTGGATTACAGGAACAGCCAGTTATAATGTGTTTTCTAGTACAAGGCACTGAGCACAAAAAAACTGGCAGACAGTCATGGATAATTTCCTTTACAGAAAAGTTATTGTAAGATTATGGTTCTTGTCACCATTTAAAGACAGATTTTGGTTAGCAAACTTTGTTATTTCCAACTGTAAAAAGCATCGATTCACTGTAACTTTTGGAAAAATAAGCAATTATCAAAGTCTATTTAAAGTCACATATACAGATATTCACTGCATAGACATTGCATTAAAAACTTTTATTTATTAATTTTAATTTTTACAGGCTTGCTTCCACTTTCTTGTTATAGGAATTGTGTAGGGGGCTAAAACATAATTGCACCATGCAATAGGCAGCAGGGTTAGGCTACATACAAACGTGCAATGGTTCTCGTCCGATAATCGGTTCAGGGCTGATATCGAACGAGAATCTGGCGTGTGTACAGAGCTCCTTGTCCGAACGACCTTCCTAGTGGATCCACAGTGAACAATCGTAATTAAAGTGAAGGGGGGGGGCGCAGCGGGTGCCACTCCGTTGTTCTCCCCCTCCCCTCTCCATGGAGCGTTGCTGTATGTACATGCTGGTTCATGCATTGGGCAGTCACTTGTCGCTGTAAAGGATCGTGAAAGATCCTTTCTAATGACAATTATTGCACATGTGTACGTAGCCTTAGACTCTGGGCTCTCATTAGTACGTCATTACACACTTGGTCCTACATGCTCCCTCGGCAGCACTAGTCACTACTGTGGGAGGACAAAAAACTAAAGTAGGTATTTTAAAGCAAAAATCCAAAAAAAGTTATAATATGAGAGTGTACAGGTGTGAGACCTTTCTACTATTTCATAGCTATCATGGCCTGATAAAATCAGAGTACTTACAATGCATGCTTAGGTTATTTAATTCAAAGTTGAGGAGTGTGTTTGACAAACAAAAGGATAAATAAAGAAAAAGAATACAGTAGTACAGTAAAGTAAAGTTTCTTTACCTGGTGTTGTTGTTTGTGGGCTTGAAGGTTCTGGATCACTGCCACTGCTGGATGACACTATGCAAATAATGAAGAAAAAAGGAATATAATCATAAACAAAATCTACAATTATATTGTGACACATTATACACGTTGGCAGTTAAAATAATTCTGTAAAATGTATACATTATAGAAGTACATTGCTATATATACAGTTCAAGTAAACATTTTATTCAAAAAGGGTGAACTTGCACACAATCTGATTTTAAAAACATTCAAGTTCCTATTCAAGTTTACATGAGATCATCCTGTGCCAGGAAGCCTTTATTTATATTTGGGCGGCTGAATAGTTTCAGCAACACAGTAGAGCACAACTTATGTGTTTAAACGCAAGCTTCCTTAATTTTTAACCCTGATAAGCACCAACAAGCACTAAACCTTTTAAAGTATTTTTACAGCTTTGTACGATTCAGGAATCTGGGTGCAGGAAGGTCTGAAGAAGGCCATTTTTTTTATTAGTAGAAAGGTTCAGGGTATCAGTTTAAGTCCAAGGCTGATAGGATGGTATATCTATAGAACTGACATTAAAAAAAAAAAAGGTATGGGAATAAAAAAAAGACCATATCAACAAAATTTCATAATATTCTTCATATTTTTCATATTATTTTTTCATGCAAATTGTAATTTATTTCTGTCTTGATCAGCCAATTAGTATTGGACATAAAAGGTTTATAGCTAATATAAATTAGTTCCCTTAGTTGGTTGCAATGATGCGTACATCAAGATCAACCCTAACAAATTACTTTTTTTTCATGGCTTTTTTTTTCATGACCATTTTCAGCGAGAAGAGAAGCAGTAATAACTGGGACACACGATAAATGATCTGCAACTGCAAAAACTTAAAAAAAACTTGCAGTGGGACTCCAAAGTTTAAAAGGTAATTTATGTCTAGGAGGGATGTAAAAGCAGGTTTTATTGAACATATTACTGGGCTGCTGCAGTCTCCTTGTCCATGCAATCACATCCATGGTCCCCCCAGCCTCTCCCATTAGCTAACCTGTGCTGCAGTCACAGACAGTTTGCCCTTGCCATCAGTCCTGCATTGTGAGGACACCAAGGGCCAGTCCACAAGAACATTTGTCTTTGATTCACCAAAAATAGGACAAGGAGAGTCGGTATCTAAAACAAGAAGTTATATAGTTGTCAGGGGTTAGTTAATAGCTTGGTTGGGGTCATGCTATTATTTAGTTTTAACATGAAGGTTACATTTTGGATCCCTAAAGACCAACTCCAGCCAAGGCCTTTTTTTGCTTCCAATACAGTGGGTATAAATCAGAACTTCTTTCAAGATTTATTTTTGCTGTCTGTGTCCTCCTTGGGCAGATCTCCCCACATTTCCTGCATCAGTGAAGGTCTCAATGGTACAGAAAACATCTTTTTGCCATTTCTGTCTGTACTAGAGAAACATCTTTTTGCTTCCTGTCCTTGCCACACCCTTCACCGGGATGGGGAGGGGGGGGTCCCTAAAAAAGACACGGTACATACCAACAGCAATGCTAACTCTTACCCACTCTATAGAAAGTGGTAGACTAAGAACTTTACACATATAAGCTAGTGATTACATTTTTATGTTGTTTTTATGAATTTTTTTTTTATGAAGATCCTGCTGGTGCAAGGACTTAATACTTCATTTGGAAGTACAGCAGAGATGTAACTGACTGAGAAGTATTGTTCTAAATTATTCAGACTGCTTCGTATGATTCATTACCATTTAAACATCCTCAAGCTTACAATCATGATGGCATCATCATTCTAGTCTCCTTGATTAAATATGTTACACGTTGCAATGTATTTCAACCTAGACCAAGAGTTGCTATCAGTTATACCCATTATGGATAAGTAAAAGGAAAGTGTCATGCTTCTTTTATACAGAAGCACTATCAGTATTGCAGCAGGTCAAGTCTGAGCTGTTGTTTTGACAGATGACTACCAGCAGTTGTAAAATCCCTTGGCAAGGTGGCACTTATGTGCCTAGTACACAATATAGATTGCACTTACTTTTATTCAGTTGACCATAAAATCACATGTAGGATTTACAAAATAAAGAATTTTCTCAATATGATGCAACAAGGTGAATTCAGCTAACATAAACCTTCCATGTAGAGCCAATGCCCCAGTGGGGGCTCTTTTGTAACATAGCCAAGGATAAAGTCGGATTAATATCTTGAATCTTGAAAGCAAGATTCAGGCAGTACCTATGACACTGTATGGCAACAGAATGCAAGAATTATAGTCTAATCACATCTTTATTGAAGACAAGTGGGAACTGCCACCTAATTGTTTAATGTCTGCCATCTAATTGTTAAATCTGTTATCTGTTTATGGAGGGCACACTATATGAACAAACAATTGTTATTTAATCAGGCCATTCATTAGGTGTGCCACTACTACCTTCCTGTTCATTAAATGATATGCTCACATTATGTTTTTTTTATTCCATATTTGTTTCTGGTTTTTTTCCTTTTATGTTGTCTGTGAATCACAAAAAGATGAAAGAGGAAAAGGGCCAGCTTAGAGAATTGGCAGCACTTAAGAGATTTTCTTTGAATAGAGCTTCATGTACTAACAATTGCAGGAACGTTAATCGGCAATGTGTGTTTGTGCGTAGCATAGTGACATGAACACAATCTTTACTCTCCAGTTTATATTTATGGTTTATTATCCATTTTGACTCTGTGACTACACTTACTAAAGTCATAGACAAAATAATAGCTGAATAATGTCTTGACTACAAAAAAAAGCATCTTACATAAATCCATTTACACAGTTGTTTGTATTGTTAATTCAATGAACGGTTTCCATGCAAATATAGTTTCCAGAAATGGATGAGATGCTGAATGCCTATTTGCCAAACAACAGCAGAACAATTTAAAAGCAAAAAAACAAAAATTTTTAAGCTGAAACAATATGGCAGAAGATAATAATAATTTAAAGATTAATAATAATATATTTTTTATAGTTACATATTGTTACACTACAACATTTACACATATGCTATATGCTTTTATGTTTTCATTTATTATTATGCAATTTAAACTGCACATTTTCATGCGTTCCATACATGTGTTGACACAAATTTTTATGTTTTTATACAGGAGCTTTTCTTGTTACCAGAGGCTGGCAAGGCTTATAAAGCAACAATTGCAAAATGTATTATTAAAGCATTTCTATGCATTGTAATATACCTTGATGAGACTTGCAATGCAATATTGCAACCCAAACAATGATCCTGCCTTTTTCCTATTTATAGCTGCAAGTCTTCCATTACCTTTCCATTATCATCTGCTTCTTCAGGAATTGTTGAGACCTGGAATTAAAAGTCTCTTTGCATAATGCATGCAAGTCAGCAGTGGTTCCTTCAGCCTAAACATCGGAAAATAGGTGCAAAGGGCATGATTTATTAAAGCTCTCCAAGGCTGGAGAGGATACACTTTCACCAGTGAAGCTGGGTGATCCAGCAAACCTGAATTGATCTAGTCCAGGATTCAAAATATTTGCTAGCAAATGGCAAATGACTTGGAAATCCATTCCAGGTTTGTATTGTGTATATGTTTGTGTATCCTCTCCAGCTTTGGAGAGCTTTAATAAATCAGACCCAAAGTGTCCACAGAGGAGGCGGGCAACCCCAAATAGGTTTCCCAAAATTTAAAGGCAATGTTGAGAATCAAGAAAATCTTTCCAATTGTTCCCATTCTGTAAGTAATGTCTGCTACAGTCAAATCCTGTAATGGGCTCCATCCAGAGAATGGAATTATATTGTAATTTTTAACTATGAGTATATGTCTTTGGAGAATGAATGCCTGAAAAGTCCCCAGTTTCTTGGTCTTTTTGTAAAATGTGAACAAGCCCTAGAAATAACCAATGATTCCCCTGATCACTGACTTTGCCCTTTTCTCCTCCAGCTTCTAACATGATATCACTGTCGTTTTCCTTTGATCGTTGTTATCAAAACCAGCTGTGAACCTTGACAACATAGTTGAACAAATCATGAAAAATCAACTCCACCGGCAATTGATACGCCTTGATTTCCTTTTTTTCTGATTAAAGTGTTTGTAATACCAGCCCACCACTAATACCAGTTCAGCATACCAAGCGTATGAGCTGCTAACCTCATAACGAGAGCTGCATGGGTGTGCCTATCACAGTCTTTCCTGTTACATAAATAAAGCAATGACAGCATAGGAGTAAAAGGGCACACATTTCTCAAATTCCACCACATTAATGTCATTCTATACAGTAAAATTAGGCAAAAGATAAGTATTTTCAAAAAGAAAATGATTGTAGTTTTAGAGATTTATTGATAAAACATTAAATCTGATATTCTTTGGTGGAAATCAATTACTGCAAATGAAACGCATGGACCTGTTAGAATCACATAAGGGAATGTTTGAGGGAATGTCTGATTCCCTGTGTTATAAATAGAGCCTATGGATTAGGCAATGGCTAAAAAAACTCTTCAGGTTTTTTTGTCCTGTTAGGGAGATTTTACCTTCTACCGTCTCTATAGCATAAAAACAACAGGAAACAAGGAGATCCACAAAATAAGGGAAATCCTATTTTAGAAAGTTGTCACCAGAACAATAGTGTTCCCTTTGGAAGATTGCATTACAATGGCAACTCAAAATTTTTGATTTTCTTTAACATTGAGTTCTCATGAGAACGTTCACACAGACTACAATAAAAATAGGAAAGAAAATAAAAGCAAACAAATTTCCATCCATGCACGTAAAGGAAAATAAAAACCATATGCCTTTAACTGTGATAACGTCTTAGTAATCTTGAGTATTTTTTGTTGAAAATGGAAAATTTGGATGCAAAACAAGTCCTAAAAAATGTTAGCATTTTACTATGTTTTCTAATTATATTCAGTAATAATGCTCAATCAAGACTCCAGTCAATATTATATTATTTCTGCCATAAAAGAAAGGACAGCTTGTTATAAAAATACATCATTGCTGTGTCTTGGGTGCTATACTTGTAAATCAAAGGTGTCCTATTCCAGTCCTTAAGAACCACATGCAAGATTTTCATATAAACAGTTTCTGATTGTATACCACACCTTACCACACACTCTGATTGTATACCACACCTTACCACACACTCTGATTGTATACCACACCTTACTAAATTTTCTTCTGTCAATTAGAGAAATACTGTTGATCCTGGCATTTGAGAATTAGAGTTTGATAACCTTGTCCTGAACAAAACCAGATCTGTAGTAGGCATAACATCGTTCTAGAGCTATTGTACCTCCACCCTGGGTCTCCATGTACATTTACAGTTACTTATGTATCTCTACCACAACAGGCAGTTCAAAGCAAAATAGAACACAATGGTAAATGTAGATGTTTAACCAACTCCAGGTGTTAAAGAGTCCTTGGTTTGAAATCTTATGAATGTTTCAGTAGGTGCTTATACTTTGGTACTAAATGTGGTTATTTATTGTGGGGTTGAAAAATGTTAATATTTCTAGGCAAGCACCTTTTTTCTCCTAACTAATGCTCAAAGATGGTTTAAGGCAGAATAGGGCCTTAAGCCAGGTTGCAGCCTTGCCCCTCCTCCCCCATTTTTTTTCAGACCCGTAATATACACAGGTGAGTTGACCCATTTAAATGGTCCACACTAACATGCCTCCATCAGACTCAAACTGCTATAAGTGTATCCTCCCTTGTGAAATGACACCAAGTGTACTCCTTGGTCCCCTATACTATCCCCTATGCTTTGAAAATTGTACCAGAGTTTTTTTTGCCTTCCTCTGGGTCAAATATGTATATTCATTTTTTATCAGGCATATGTTTATGTCCTTAGTGGGTGAACTTGATGTCTTTTTTTAACCTAACAGATTATGTAATTATGTAGCTTTCCTGAAAGAATATAAAGGGGAAGCTGGGCCCCCTGGACTTCCAATGGGTCCTAGGCTTTAACGTAATTACCCGATGGATGATCCTTACCTTACTTTAACCAAACTAGGTGTTCATTAGCATCATAACAAAATCCCACTAGAAACCCTCCTCACTGCAGCCATTAGGTTGAGTTGAAGGGATGAGGGCATGAATGATGGCCTCCCAGGGGTAGACTAGACAGTGGTATACTCAATAATGAAAATGAGTGAACTGACCATGGGAATGTTTACAACTAATTCACAACCAGGGGGATGAGTGTTCACCACACCCAGTCACTCTTATCTCTGGGATCAACAGAATATTCATACAAATGCAATCTAAAATATGATTACAAAGATAAAAATATAGACTGTTGTCTTTCCATTTGGAAAATGCTAGTTGTTTATTTTTTATAACAATACAGTAGTTTTAAAACTTTTTGAGTAACCAACCAGGGTATACAGATCAGAAGGTCTGAATGTATTGGTTGAATTATTATCAGTGAAGAATTGCAGTTGGATATAGACAAGCAAACACAGGAACATAAAAACCAACAACAAAGACCATTGAGACTACCTTTCTTAATAAAAAAAATTTATCTGGGAAAGACCCATGTATTTTTTAATTGGCAGAGTGTCAGCTTTTCCTGTAAGCATACATTTTTAGCAATACATAACCTCCCCCATCCATTCTTTCCACTGCAATAGTCCTCCAGGGGTATGCACCTGTGCTGGACAATGTCATCTATACCCAATCACATATTACACTGTCAATTACTCGCTCATGCCCACACCCCATCACATTGGGGGAGTCACATGCATCCCCATCACCAGAATCTTCACATCTTTAAAGCACAGGAAAATGGGATTTGATAGAACAGGGAGGAAACAAGGGAAAACAGATCTGTATACCTTACTGGGGAGTGGTCCATGGGAAGACACAGTCACATTTAGCTTTGTAGCTAAGTGGCAACAACTGTTTGAATTGATTTACTGTGCATTGTCTTATTGGACCTGATTTAATAAAGCTTTCCATAGCTGGAGAAGGTACACTTTCATCAGTGAAGCTGGGTGATCCAGCAAACCTGGAATGGATTTAATAAGTCATTTGCTATTTGTTAGTAAATGTTTTAAATCCCGGACTAGATCTATTCCAGGTTTGCTAGATCACACAGGTTCAGTGGTGAAAGTGTATCTTCTCCAGCCTTGGTGAGCTTTAATAAATCAGACCCATTATCTCTACTCGAAAAATATGATTTGGCTTCCTTATGGTCAGTAAGAAGGTGTAAAGTCTGCAGGTGTTGATTCAGCTACCACTCATATAAAAAACAATGCTCTAAATGGTCTTAAAGTATTGCACATTCTAATAAAATATGCCAATCGTGTCTTGGGTGTTAAGGAAAGTACTCTTTTAAAAGTTTCAGCATTATTTTGTGTGATTACATTAATAATTAAATTGTTTAGCAATTATTTTCCAAAACATAAAAAATGCCATATTATGCCAAATGTCATTAGGAGAAATCAACCCATGGGCCTTCCAAACCCTTAGTAGGTCCAAGTTAATGAATACTGAACTGAACCACTACTCATAGGAACACAAGATTATAAAATTTTATTCAATTATCAGTAAAAGTGTACATTTTCACAATCATAAAGTTTAGAGTCAGTATTATATCATTAATTTAGCAAAACTTAACAGTAACACATTTTTTAGACGGGAACGTTTCTTATAAGAAGTAGGTCTTGAATTAGGTTTAAGTTAGTAAATACACTTTATGACATTAAAGCCAATTACTTTAGTTGTAACATATGACAGATATATGAAACAATTTCCAATAGATGTCTAATTTACATATATTGCAACCTCTTTAGCCATTTTTAGCGGTAAAGCATATTTTGAACCAAACCTGTACATTTTGCATAGTTTACATCATATCACATAATTATATTTCCCAGTGGAATATTCCATCATCTAGACATTTAAAGTTTGAACTGAGCATCTAATCACTTTCCGTGGGACATGAAATATAGAAAGTTCCTTTAATGTGATTGGATGTTTGAAGTCAAGGCACTTCGCTTCTGTTCACAATATACTCCTATAATTACCAGATCTGCATACATATGTGAAATATATATTATGTTCAATTTTAATGACTTATAGGGGTAGAATAATGAAGCACCATAAGTGACATTCATTTAAACATTGCCTGGTGGGGAATCAGTTACTGCTATTAAAACACATTGACCTGGATTACCTAGATTACCACCAGGGAATGTCAGATTCACGGCTTCATAAATAGACCCCATAGTGACTTGAAGTATGTCAGATCACATGGATTAGGCACACTTGCCTAGCGGAATGAAATGCCAGGGCAGAACAGACAGCAGACAAGTATATAGAGTACTAAAGTAATAAACTGAACAATAATGTGTAAGTGATCAAAGATAAGAGTGTTACCTGTCAGCAGGTTAATGACAGCCAAGAACACAGCTGCAGCTCCGAAGGGCTTCATGGCTCTTTCTAACATCCCCTGTGCATTATCCCATTTTTTCCTGTAGTAGGGCAGGACTTATCGTGTGGAAAAGGTGTGTACATGCTCGGCCTCTTTTTGCTTATTTTAGGGCTGATAAGGAACTGGAGGAAATGCACAACCTCCTGCTGGGAGTTCAGGACTTTGGGGATGTATTGTTTAAATTCTTCACAGGAAACTCCTTTCATTTGGCTTACAGACGTGTTGTTCTTAATAAAATTATAAATTTTTAACTATGTCAGTACTGACACAGTTATGTCTCAGGAAATTGTGACTACATAAATGCATATTATTTTTTTCTTGTCCTCACGCTAGTGCTTTACACATGGTTTTGGTAAACAGTTGTGAGAAAAAAGAGAACTTTGGGATTTCTTTATGGAAATCCTCAAAAATGTAAACCGATCTTCATCTAAGTCATAAAATAGTTTTAATTAAAAAATGTTGCCATATGTTTAATGAATATTTGCAAACAATTAGGGTTGATGATGGAAAACATTGTACAACTCTTCTTAGTGATATATGGAGTTATATGCCTTTCAGGAAATGAGTCCAATTTGTTTACTGGAATTCTGTGAATGTCAAATTTCTGTAGTGGGTAATGACACCAGCCCATGGTTAGAAAGTGTCTTGGTTTATACTTGGTATGTACACAAAACAGTTTTAGTGAAAGCAGAGATAAAGCTAATAAATTTAAAAATCTCATTTAAATCAGACAGGTCCCTTATTGCAGAAGGGACAGGGAATAAATTAACTTTACCTGCCTGATCATAATTTTTAAATATACTCACTTGTCTGGTGACACCGAAGATGTACCACCATCTTCTTCTTCTCCATGTGTTCCAATCCTTGGCTATCCTAACTGGCTAGGCCAAGATGATGTAATACACATGGGAGTTCATTCAATCCCAGAAGCCTAGGTAGAATATACTGATATCAGCACATGCATATATCAAAAGGGAAAAAGGGTTTTCCCAAAAGAAGATACCAAACAAGCAAATATGTTTTATTGAAGAAGGGACATCATCTTCCCTTTTCTACATTTGCCTGATTGCCCATTTTCACAATGGAACTATAGTTCCCCTTTAAAACAGAGTTTCTGGATGTGCCTCCTTGAGATTATTATAAGAAACTGGGGCTCAGGACAAGATGGGACTGAAAATCAGATAAATACACAGGTTATGTACATAAATAGCAGCTGCCAAAGGATATGTATTTTAGTTATTTGTCTCTCCTCCAGCCTTTGAATGGACAATAAGAGTATGGGGAAGTTCAATGGTGAGTTCATCTTTCTGTCATTCTACAAACAATCATAAGTAAATTAAAAAAAAAGCTGGGTCTGACTAAGACATTGGCCCTGATTTACTAAAGCTCTCAAGGTTGGAGACGATACACTTTCACCAGTGAAGCTAGGTGATTCAACAAACCTGGGATGGATCTGGTCCAGGATTCAAAGCATTTGCTAGCAAATAGCAAATGACATTGACGAAATCCACTCCAGGTTTGCTTGATCACCCAGCTTCACTGGTGAAAGTGTATTCTCTCCAGCCTTGGAGAGCTTTAATAAATCAGGCCCATTGATGGAAATTATAACACCACACAAACCTCAGGGTTTACAAATTTGGAAACTGCAAGCAAACACACAATCTTGGAAACATACAAGCAAATGTATATTTAAAAACAATGTACTCATACATCATACTAATCATACTAATTTACTAATTTTAACTTAAATAGTTATTTACTGATTCATTTT
Source organism: Pyxicephalus adspersus (assembly GCF_032062135.1). Classification (NCBI taxonomy): domain Eukaryota; kingdom Metazoa; phylum Chordata; class Amphibia; order Anura; family Pyxicephalidae; genus Pyxicephalus; species Pyxicephalus adspersus. The sequence continues at coordinate 89,661,404 of NC_092860.1, forward strand.
GCACAGGATTAAAACAAATCCCAATACATCATGAACACAACACAATATCATCAGAGACTTTTAGATGGAAAGAATTAGAGGTTCACAGCTTTAAAAGAATAAATCTTAATGGAAAAGATTATCTATTTAGGAAAATTGTTGCAATGACAGGGTGTGTCTATATCACACAAGAGCATCACGAAGTTCTTAATGATGTTGGAAACCTAAAGTGTAAACAAACTTTGAAGATTCTGTATTTCCTCGTATACATTTTTGGAGTAATTCTATAAAGGAGACCCAGAAGCCAGCTTGTGTACCTAAACTAGAATGTGAACAACCCAGTTTGTAAAGGGGGTATGAAAATGCAGAATGTCTATTGCAAAAAAAACATTATACCTGTACGAAATATATTTACCAAAAATGATTAATGCACCAGTTAGAAAGCTGAGAAGAGCATCAGCTATGCTGTGAGCTAGGAATATTGGAACCCACACTTAAGGTGAATTGCAATGCAAAGCTGTTGTCAATTGCCAATAAACCTGTAATCCAGACTGTCCCATCTCCAACTACCTATTGGACAAGGGGCCAAATAGAAAATAAATAATCTTGCAGCAAGAAAAAAAAGTAATAAGACAACCCTCAACTTCGATTTGTACATTTTCTTATCTATATGCCCTAAGATCCAGGGTAAATTTCAAGAGGCTTGCATGCTTTTCAAGCTTAACTTTAAGTGCCTTCTACAAAGGAAAATTTTACTTTAGAATACGTTTTTGTGCTTTTTTTTGCTATAAATCAGGGAACAAAGCACATTTTGGTTACTTGCCTGAAGTTATTTCTTAATATCTCATTGATAATCTTTACAATATGCGTAATGCACTCAAGGCAAGAAACATTGTGTGCTTTGCTGCCTATGATTGTCATCTTTAACAAATCTTTAAAAACCTCATTTGGCCTCCTATTTTTTAACTGCTAATGTTAATGTGACTGAATAGCATTAGATTGTATATTTGCATTTACATTTTGCTACAGATTATTAGAATATGCAATTATAAGAAATAGTTTTTAAATTACATTTTCCCTGCTCTTATATTTTTATGCAATTAACTAGCATACTGGTTGAAATCTAGTTTAGCAGAAACCTGATTCAAAAGCCTTAAATGACCCAAACCAGAAATAACACTATCTACTGTAAAATTTTAAGACTTGGATAAATACAAACATATATTGCCATTTAATTTTAAGATCTACTGCAATATAATATAAAACAACAAACAATAGCACAACAATATTTACAACACTGACACCAGTGGTTTATGGTTTTATGCAGTTTCCAGTGATAGTGGAAACTCTACAGCTGGGTAGAATAACAATTTTACCTGTACCCCACAAATCCCTTCTGTGACATAGACCTTATAACTGTTTATTCTAGCCTGGATGAAAAATGTTAAATAATAAAGTTGTTTAATAAATTTAATGAAAGCCCCCAAACCTATGTTTTTAATACACTGCAAATATAGCTGTTGATGTGCCAGCAATATATTATGCTTCTATTTTCTTATATCAGTTGCCAAAACAGTGGATTTTAAGTCCTGAAATCATGTGATGTCAGCACTGCCTACCTAATTTCTGATTACCAAAAGCACAGTCCTCTTCCCCTTGGCTCCTACACTAATAGGTCCTCTTATTGCCCCAACCTCCAAATTCAGCACACAAACTCAAATACTTACCTTCCTGTTTGATCTAGAGATATTAGCTGTGAGTAATTGCCCAGCAATGGACAGCTTTTCTAGCTGAAATGCTCCTTAGATCATATGCGCACTTTTTCCCCATCCGTTCATGAATAGAGCATAGTCTGGTGGACTGCTGACGGCCACTATGAGTATGGCTAACCCACAACAATGAATAGGGCTATAGCACACATATACTGATATGCTGATGAAAATGCAACAAGTTTTCTTGGGTTTATTCTCTATTTTAGAATCATTTACAAATATTAAATTGCAAGAGTGCACCTGGATTTGGATCTAACAGGGCGACAGTGTGAAATTAATCTCCAGAGGCAGCATCTCGGGACTGGCAGTACCGCACATCTTGATTAAAAAACGATTGCTCCAATGTTCAGTTGCCCTTTATAATAAAAAAAAGATAATTCACAAACAAGTCTGCCAGTTCAGTACTCCTGCATATAATGAGAAATTGTCTTTGTCTTTATTAGTTCACATTGTTTAGGAACAAACTAAATTATCTAATACGGAACATAACTCCAGAAAAGTTCAGAATATGATACCAGCAAGAAATCATATATAAATAACTCTAAAAAATGAATTATACTTGATAGAAAAGCAGAACCAACAAGGGAAAATATGTAGCTAAAAAATCAATATCCACATGAATCAAAATGTGTAAGCAATATTTTTCTTTTGGTATTGTTCTACAGATTTACATACTTTTTCCATTAAAGACTTTTTGCCATTTACAGAGAAATCCAATTCTTTTTTCTTTACAAAAATTGCAATATTGGGATCATTTGTGTGTGTATTAACATATTTAAACTGAACTCCAGTGGCACCTTTAGTTTTGCACAGTTGTCTCAAAATCTATTGTACTAGTGTCACTGTACACAGTCATCTTTTTATGATGTGCAATAAAAGTTCCAGCAAACAGCAGAGGAGCAGCCAAATGTCCTGGCTGGACATCCAGGATCATCTATGAATTTTTTCCTATCCTTACTGTCCCTGGTCTTCCTTTTCATTCAGTGAAATTCAAATATTTTAGTTATAGAGGTATTACATGAGGGCAGTTGCCTAGGGCCTAGGGTAGTCTGCATAGAAATATAGCTTGCCTAAGGAACTCCCACTTTCTAGGCTGGCACCCACACATAAAGGAATGGTGATTTTGCCAAACATAATGTGATGACATCACTGCATCTAAGAAAAATATTTGTATTAAAACAGACTAAAACAGGCAAACTATAAGCAAAATAACGTTTTGTCTAAAGGTTACCATTTGTGAAAAACAGTTTTAGCTTTTAATACTATTGGTATAGCTAACCTTATAGGTCCTACACCATATCTCCGCTAGGGTGACCCCTAAAAAACAATTTGTAAATTGTTATACTTCTATGTAATATATATTTAAAGCCGTTATGAAAATTCCTAATGGCTTCATATTGCCCTACTGCAATGCCAACCAGGTCAACCTGCCACATGCACTTCCAATGGTGTCTACAATGGTTGTGGCAATGATTACTAAGCAGGCATTGTGACCCTACTAAGAAGGCATGGTGACCCTAGTCTGTATTAGGAAACCTGCTCTAAACATAAAAATTTAACATTTTAAATATTGCAGCTTTTCAATTATTAGATGTAGTAGGTAAATTAATTTTCTTTTTTCAGCACACAAACATAAACAACTTTTTGGCCTTGTGAGAAATGCAGTGTCTTTTGTACTTCCCGTGAGTTTAAGTGTAAGCATAAAACAATGTTATTTTCAGGTCTGTAAAATAAACTTCTAATCTCCTCCTTTTGGCCTCATTCCCAGTGTAATAAAACATGATATACTCCATGGCATGCGATGCTGATGCCATTCCTTACACTGATTGGTTCATTGCACAAAAATGGACAAAAATACATGCAGAAGCGGATTGACAAAACAATCTGCAGAGAAATGCATCGGGACGGGACATCAGATATTGCTATCTATGCAATGTCTGATATCCCTGCATAACGGAAACTATTGCACACTATATTAATGCACTATAATATATATACTATATAATGCACACTATATTAAACTGCACCAGTCATAGTGGCAACAGGACCTAAAAGAGATGGGCAAAGGCAGATTTGTATAACCCAGTGGTTTCATCTAAAAAGTGTTCAGTGGACAGGGAGTGCGTTATTTGCAGAAAACAAACCTAACTATACATGATGACTGATAAGTTGTATATATATATATATATATATATATATATATATATATATATATAGTACACACATACATACTGTTACATACATCTTTTGGGGTGTAATATGCCCTATAAGGTAACAGTTTACACTATCCATTCACAGAATGAAATTTGACTTTGAACTGTCTTATCAGAATTTAATTGTCACTAATCTTTGTTCCCATGAAGCCCTACCACTTCCAACTACACCCTTATAGCATTCTGTACCTCCACTACACCCGAGAAGAAAGAATATGTATGGCCTTGCCTCAAGAGGAAGGAAAACCACTTAATATATGATGTAGTCTACAAATAATGTTTCCTACTACCCTAAACACTGGACTGTATCCTTTTTACAATAACATTTACATCCTAAAACTAAATGCATTCAGTTAGGGTTGAATTGGGTGGGTTGTGTCTTTGTTTAGACCAAATGATTATTGATGTAGTGTGCTTCAATTACAGCAGTCACTTTCTAAATATTCTTTAGGCTCCTTTACTGATGTCTTGGTGCACTGGGTACTTACAGAACAACTTCACTTACAGTAAGGGTGCCCTTTAAATTTTCCTCCGACCACCCTTAGTGGCAGCCACTCACCAAATACATACCTTTACACCAGTTGTGAGTTCAACGCTGTGTGGCTTTGACAAGCACACCTCTCTAGAAAAGGGCTACACTTTGCTTCCATTGCTTATGTGTGGCACTTGACTTATTAGGTCCCCAAGCTATTCAAAGACATATGGCTCAAGCCAGAGCCACAAACATCAAAAAAATGATGGTGGAAAAGGAGGGGGGAGGAGGTCCTGAAAGGTATTACTTAAAGCAGAACTATCAGTAAAAGAATAACCTTCACAGGGGGCAAACCATGGATCCCCCTGCGATCCTAAATCAGTAGGCCAAGCGTCGTGCCAAATTCCCGTGTGCAGGCTGGACACCAGAAGTCGCCATCTTCCTGCTCTTCTTACTGTTTTTTCTTCTTACCACACCCAATCTCGCACTGTGCAGGTACGAGATCAGGTGAGGCGCCTTCTAGAAAATGAAAAAAAACCCATGACATTAGAGGAAAGCCTCTTCTGCACATGGCTGATCTCAGTCAATGAGGATGTGTATTAAAGCCTTATTAATAATTGGTATAGCAAAGAAAGTAATTTCCAATGGTTTGGGTATTATTAGGGAGGGGGTAGGGAAAAGTTTAAATTGTATCTGGAAAGTGGAAATTTCTATATTCATAGCTAGTGTAATAATGTAATAGCTACTTTTTTATATGTTTTTATTGAAGGTGAACTAAGCTTATGCACTTTCTTTTTTATAATTGGATTGCATACGTTCAAGACTGATTTGTTTGTATGGACAAATTGAATAAACTTTAGGATATATTTTAAGTTTAAAGGAGGAGCTTCTTCACAGAGTGTGCATACATTCTGGCTTCTGGGAATCTGTATATTTAGAAGAACATTTAGATGTTTAATTACTCAGCTGAGCATGCAAGGATAGAATCACTAATCAACGTAGCCTTAGCAGAAGTTATTTCTCTGCACTAACTTAGTAATATCAGAATGTGCTCCAGTCCCTCAGATATATATTCACATTACAGTACACCCACATAAGATAATTAGGTAGACGCCCATGGCACACCTCTTTTTAGAATGCTAGATTTTACCTTTTGGAGTTGCAGATTTAAAGCAAGCATAGGTCATTTGACTGTTTCTGACAACAGTTTACAGCATTTTGATCACCAGTCAAAGCCAGGGTAATATTGGGGCCAGCAATGGCAGCTTCCCTTTTTTTCCTTAGTAGCTATCTAGATAACAAGAATTATGATTAGCATTTCCTGTTTAAAGAGAAACTGACATTATTTAAATAAAAACATGATGTAATGTAAAAAAACAGCCACTTTGAGATCCCTGACTCGTAGACTTATATAGATAGAAAAGGGGCAAGTAAACAAGGGTACTTTTGCAGTACTTCTAAGCAGAAAACAGTGTGCGCTAATGTTAAAATTATTTATGGCTGCATTTATGGACACAGCACACATTTACAGGTAAGATTATCTAACATTAACTAATCAAAAAAATATATTTGGATATATCTAAAAAATCTATTTAATGCCGTAGTTGTCCCTTGCAGCAACTAAAAACATGCAGGCAGCATGTCTTCATATTATGTGGCTTTAGTGAAAAAATACCGATAATTGTTGTTTTACGGTGCAGCAAAATATTCTAAATATACATGATCCGTGTCTACAATGTCATGCATTCTCATTGAAGGAATGTTCAGAGATAAAAAAAAAAGGTCTGAGTTGGGGTGACTAAGCTTGAGACACTTTTTTTTTATGTTCACTTGTTTTGAACAAGCATTATCTGCTCATCTTTCTCGGTTTATAATGATGTATTTTCAAAACCTTTCTTGAGCACAAAACCATCATTATAGAGCTACAATTGAAAGATATCATTTTGCTTTGGGAATGTTCCCAGTGATATGGATTTAATAGCTTGGCAAGATATTCAGCCTGACTGATTTATCAGCCCTGCACAAAAATAAACTTTTTATGTCCCATTGTCTGCACAGCTGCTACATTGTTTACATGAAAGAAAACTATTTCCTTAAAAACCATTTCCACTCTTCACTTAGTAAATGAGATCTAGATAGAAAAAGGTGTTTCTACAAAACATTGCTCCAATGTTTATTTTGGGATAGTTCAACCCTAAATCAGTTGAAACTGCATTTTCTTTTAAGGGGGATTCCAATTTTTTTTTACATAATAAGGGATTCCCCTTCTCTGTCAGTTTTGTCCAGACAAGGTCATACATAAGCTAATGATGCTTATTTGATTGTGAAAAAAAATTAAAGTTGTTTTCTCAAAATCCTATTTTAAGGAGGACCTGAAATGTGGAAGCTGTGCTCAAAAGAAATATTTGCTCAACTCCATAGTAGTGTCCTTGTAGTTATTTTTTCCCTATGATTCTCTTTCCGAGAGTAAAGGTGACTGACTCGGTAAAAAGTATTGTTCATCCAATTGGCCCCTGTTTGGTTGCCAACAGTTAACCCGCAATCCTCCAATGTTCTGGTCAAATCAGAAGCTGAATTTCAATGCTATTTAAGTTAAAAAAAAACTACAGTTATATTCTGGTTACTGGAGTTTAAAGCAGCAATATGCAACAAAAACGGCAGATTGTACAGTCAATTACCTCATCAGTATGTATGTATAGTCCTGCTCTTGTCTGGCCTCACTGTTCAACAAAGGCATACCACTTGCACCTTGCAACTCGCCTAGTTCAAGTAATGAAATAAAAATAACTCATAATTAGAAATAATCACAAATTTAAGTCTTCCTCTCATTCCATTATGTACAATTTAATTAATTGTATACCTGCAGGTATGTTGCTTATACCAGGCACTTTAAAGCAAATGCCCCACATCTCTTGCGGGGTCCCTAGGTCTTAAGGCTGCAACCTACTTCCTGTGTTTTTTTTAATAAACTTTCTATTAAAAAATGTATAGAAAAAACATCAGATTTCAAAATGTACATAAGAATTGCCTTTTAATTTTTTAAGCGTTGTTATCCTCCCAATAACTTATTACTCTTCTCCTCTGCACTCATGCCAGATCTTGCGCAGTAATACTGGTGGGCTAGCTTAGTAATCTGTAAGGGAAAGTGGTCATGGCCACAATAGATGAAACCAGTAGTAGGCTATATTCAGACATACTTCTTGACCTCTGAACTCTGTATGTGGTGCTTTATGTGATACTTTATGTGATACCTTTGACCAAAGTTGTTAATGCCTAAAAAGTTACTGATTGCTAAGTAGCTACTATTTTATTCTTTATGCTATTCTTATTTAAATTCTAGTTTAAGGTAGATTAAAAAGCATGAAGGAAGGGGCAGGGATCAATTGACAAAAGAATGGGCATTCCTGATCAAAGTTCAATCGATATATATCAAACAAATAATGATCAGGAATGCTCCAGGTTTTAATAGATAATTTGATTCGATGGTTTTAAAGAATCCAAGGACTAATCTAATATACTGTCAACTAGTGAATGGTCATCTTAAGGAGATACATTTTACATTTGTAACAGACCAAAGGTATGGATGGGGCTAGCGATTAGAGGTAAGCAGGCTGGAGTAAAAGTAAGTTACACTTGGAATTAAAGTGTATTACTTGGAGGACCACCAAGTAAAAAAAAATGAAAAAAGTCTAAAAAAAATTAGGGTGGTCACCATGCTTAAAGCTGCATACACACATGCAATAAAAGTCGTACATACAGCACCATTCTGATCTATAGAGGGGGGAGGGGGAGAACGACAGAGCGGCACCCTGCTGCGCACACTTCCCCTCCCTTGCATTAGGATCGTTAGTCGTCATGGATCCGCCAGGACAGTTGTTCGGACGATGGACAACTGGCACGGTACACAAGCCAGATTCTTGCCCGATATTGGCTCTGAGCTGATTATCGGGCGAGTATAGTTGGACGTGTGTACGTAGTGTGAGGGGTTAAGCTCAGGATCGTCTTTGCTAGGGTCAAAGGACCCTTGTCTGGTTCATCCAACTCAGATAACACACAGTGGTATCAGCTTTAAGATGGCTTGCAGCCAGGTTTATTGAAGGTTGCAGATAAAATAAGAAAACAGCAAAAGAAAATCTTGCCTGTCTGGCACTTACTATACATCAGACATCCTTGTCTATCAGCTGGAGGGCTTCTCCCTGTCAGCTCAAAACCAAGCTTTCAGTAACCTTCTACTCACTTTTGAGCTCACTCACCCAGACTGACTTTCTGAGTCTCTCAGCCGAGCTCCCTCACAGACCGACTGTCTGTCTGTGTCTCCCGCAGAGCTCACTCACACAGTCCACCTGGCTGTATCTCCAAACAGAGCGCTCTCACACAGTCCACTTGGCTGTGTCTCTCCAAATAGAGCTGCACTGACACAAACCCCTGTCTGTGTCTCTCCAAGCCAAGCTGAACTCGCACAGACCCCTGTCTGTGTCTCTCCAAGCCAAGCTACTGACTGAGGTCCTGGCTCTATGTTATATCCCCACCCTCAGTGCTTTTTCATTAATTATCTCACAGGTGAGAGTCTTCCACCTGCTACTTCACACAGAAGAGGAATCTTGGGAAAATATACCTCACATAAAAGAGGAATCCTGGGCAAAAATATCTCCCATCCACCTCCAATCCTGCCTTGGTGTCACAGTAGCTTAAGAACTAGAAATGTGCAATAAATTAATTTTTTGTTCTTGGGTTTAGATATATTTTAATTAATTTAATTGTTTTAGTGTTTTCAGCTTTGATATTCGAAATTTGTATATTTTGATATTATTTCCCATTCTTGCATTTTTCTCTCACTGTCATGACAACATGAATCATTGAATCTTCTCCAGACGTTTCCGGCCATGGGTGAGAAAGCCTTGGTATCTTTTAGACGAAACTTGAGCCTATGCATTCCAAGGGAAGTCTTGGCTGGCTGGTCCAGCCTGCTGTGTCTACTATTTCCTCTAGGAAAGTTGAATGTTATAGAGCTGATGATAATACACTTCTGTTCCTTATAGGAATTTTATGTGCGCAAGTGCAGATAGACAATACATTTAGGAACAATGATTGACATTTATTAAAAAATGTTCTGTCTGTCTCAGATTTTGTAATTTAAAGAAATATTTTACACAGTAGATGCCACTAATGGGTTTCTTCATAAATTATTATGTGGAGCAGTGGCCCTCTTAAGATCCGTGGATTATATGAACTGACTGTACATGCTGCCGCTGCTGTATGCATGGTGCCCAGTAGTACCAGGCACTGAAGCTTTTCAACACCCGCCTCAGTCAGCCGTGTTTAGTTATTCACATGTCATTATATACCACAGCTACAGAAGTAGCTTGGGGTTCCTTGAACCTTATATATGAGATGTCTGCATAGTTCAGACCAAAGCCACATGAAAGGTCTATGATAATAATAAACTTTTAGGCTGTCTATAAGCGAGCATTCTAGCCACAACTGTGAAATTGGATTTAGAATAGGCTTCCTGAGACCTGCACATAGTTTAAGGGCTCCCAAAGAGTAAAAAGGCTGCTAAAGACTTATTTACACAACAGGGTAACAGCATGGGACCATAAGGTAAGTGATCACTCCACACAAATGCCAGGGTGGCTTTTGTATTCCCACTGACACCAATGGTTAGACACTATTCCCCCTCTAGGCTCTCTTGCGGTGTATTTATTTTGTGGTCGGGGTAGGCGAATGTGAAGGAGATTATTATTAGGGCAATATTTCCCTTAAGACTTGGTTTTTACATCTCACACCTGAGCTGTATACTTATATTGGGTCAGTGATTCAAAAGTAGGGATGAGCGAAGAGTGTGCGAACCTCTAGTGCCCGGGGATTGCAGAGGATTTTTTGTGGCTGTATGATGCAGTTATGAAAATCCTCCTGTTTGGCAAGAGCTCGACCTCTCAGCGAATCGGAAGGCCGTTCTCCCTTACATCGGTAAGCGAGAATGGCCCGATTCGCCACGAGATTGAACTTAATATTCTCGCTCGCTCATCCCTATTTAGAAGGTATTGAAGGCAACCAGAGCAAAAATGGCAACGTCCATATTCATATAGTACATTTGAACATTTTACTGTTGTATTAGTTGCAATACTCATCATTTGCAGACAATAAAAGTTTAACGGCTTTGTTTTTTCAAAATGGAAGTTCTTACAGCAAAGATATTCTTTATGCATTGAAGTATGTTAGTAAACATACAAAAGGGGAAAACAGAAGGAAATTTTATGAGTAAATAACATCTCAGTTATCCGTTGTGTGCAGTGTATTTTTATCACTATGGCAACCGATTCTGCAGATGTCTGGGCTAATCAAATGTAAACTTTGATGATTGTCAGCACAGCAGAACAGCTGTTTTATGATCATTGAATTTATCATAATGTATTGATGCATTTGATTAGGAATATCAGATCTAGTGAAGGTATTAATTAAGCTTAAAGGATATAACTTTCATGAAAAGGGGACCCAGAAAAATCATATTTATACAATATCTTGTCTTCAGGATATTTATCAGATTTGTGCTAGAAATCATTATCATTTTGTTTGGTTTAAAAATGAATTTTGTATAAGGCAATACAAAAGATTGGAAGAACTATGTAACAGAATGTGCCCTGCTATTTTACTATTAGTTCTTGCTTTCAGACTTTAACAATAACACAAAAGAAAAATTAATACTTTGGTACAAATTAGAATGACCAAAACAGGTATAACTCCCAAATAAAATAAGAACCATTAAACAAACATTCCTACTTCCTGTTTGTACTGTTCCTCTATGAACACAAGTAATGAATATTTGAGCTCTTCCTGGGGGTACAAGTAATACTTTCAGGGTTTTTAAAGTAAAAAGGATAATAAAAAGCACTTACAGAGTTAATGATTTTATGACACTAATTTTCTATATAACATGTTTGTAAGTGCTGTAGAAATGGACTAACATAAAGTAAGTAAATAATGTAAACAAAAATATTTATAGTGCAATACAACGTAGAAATAAAAACAGCCATCCCACAGCAGCGAGTGCCCACCTACGTGAACTAGTGAATGTATCCAGAAGCTGTGGAACCAATTTGTTGCCCTGTGCACCTCACTGACCCAACAGTCAAGCAAAAGTACATTTGCAATCGTTTTATATGAAAATAGAGAAATATAGAGAAAATAAAGTTATTCCAACTATCCAACATGTATGATGCCATATCCTTGGTATTTATCAGCAGAGCAGAAGACTTAACATTTTTTTTAGGCACGTGTAGATGTATTGAGAGCCAAGTCTAGGAAATTTTTATCATGAACCTTTAATTCTACTTGATCACTGCTACCAAGTTATGGCTATGATTTGAGAACTGTGAGATAAGGTTTCTTCTTTTATTCTTTTGGGGAAAGTATGTATTTCACCCTCATTAACTAAGCAAAAGGTATCCACTTTATCAAAGTATGAAGGTGATAATGACATTGGTCATGTCATGTCAAATGGGTTTAGAATTTTCAAATGCTTTTAGAATCATTAAGGACAGTGGCATTTAAGATTTCTATTTTGAAAAGTATTGTGAAAATAGTACATTTTTAATGATCACAAAAAAGCCATAAACCAAATAATTTAAACTTGCTTTATGATTTACACATCAATCTGTTTTAGCAGCAGATTGGTTTTATTTTAGCCTGGGACTGGAATTCCTTGTCACAGCTTCAAAACTAATTTGGGGTACCTATGGTGCAGCAGACATAATTAGGCATTTTTAGGTACAGGGTTACTATTAGGTTAAGACTGGGAGTTAAATTGGACCTAGCCTAACATAATATCTTTAAAACAAATATGTTCAAAACACCTGTATATTCTTTAGAAACCAACCTTGTCAATCCACTTTAGTGTGATCCTGAGTGACTGCTAAATATACACAAATGCATTAAATTAAAAAAAAATAATTCCAATATAAATACTACTGATAATATAAATAAATATGAAAGGTGCTAAGACCTTCCATTCTAAGACTACGTACACACGTCAGATGATTTTCATCCAATTATCGATTCAGGGCTGGTGGTATTGGATGAGAATCTGACGCTCATCCGACATTGTTCATTGATCCATCCAGGCGGATCCACGAACTACGAACAATTGTACCGTGTTTCCCCGATGATAAGGCAGGGCCATCAAATAAGACAGCCCCCCCTTTTTAGGGAAAAATGAAAAATAA
>NC_092860.1:89675606-89701420 GCF_032062135.1 Pyxicephalus adspersus
TGAAAATAAGCCCTAGAGCATATTTTGGCCTTCCAAAAAAAATAAGACAGTGTCTTATCATCGGGGAAACAGGGTAATACAAGTGAAGGGGAGAAAGAGCAGCGGGGTGCCACTTGATTGTTCTTCCCCCTCCCCTTTCCATAGAGCAGAATGGCATTGTTTGTACAGCGCTCGTTCTTGCATCTTTCAGTCTTTTGTTGTTGAAAAGGATTGTGAAGATCCTTTCCAACAACAAAAATCTAATGTGTGTACACAGCCTTAGGTCCCCACATTCCTTTCATTCTCTTCCTAGACTACTAGATTCAAATTCGGTTTTGTGCTGTCAATTCAGACTTTACCAGACAGATAACTGGCAATGCAGCAAACTTTCTACAGACATAACGTGACTCACACCCAGCAAACTAACCTCAGCAAAAAAAGCGCTGTCTTATTGGTCTGGCATTGTATATTGGCAAGAGAGGAGTCAGCAAAACAGGCCTCACTCGTCCCAAACTCTTCACTTTTCTGTTATATTCTAAAGTGGAGTAGGTATTTCAAAACCCATTTTTAAAATGACTACTGTTCCCAGCATGATTTAGTTAATAATTGGAGGCAAATCATATTTAAAGAATCACTACAGTAAAATATATATTTAATGTATTCAGATAACTATATAACCTGTATAAACTGAATAACCACTTAAAAGTTATGTGCCATGTAAAGTGGAAGGCCAGTGATGCATGTATGTGCATATAAGCATGCATCTGTAGGGGTGGATAGATTTATATTTCTTTGGAAACAGAAATCACCCTTCATGGTTATCTATATATGTCACATCATGTTGCTCTACCCCAAAGATTCATGTAACAACAGAACAACCTTCATACAGCTTGTAGTACCATTATGTATTACAAGCTAGAAGTAATGACATCTCAGCTGTAGATATTTTTCCACTTTATACTTGACAATATATTTGTGTCATTTTCTGTCCAAGGTGATTCTGATTGTACAGAAACTGACAGGCTTCTAAAAAGAGGATTATAGCAAAGTCAAATCACGGAAAGAATGCCAGCGAATACCAAGTATGCTGCTGTTCTTGTCAAATAGTTACTGTCTTTGCCTATGAAGTTGGACAATAGAATGCTTCTATTTGAATGATCATTAAACTGCTTAACCATGGCATTGAGTTATTGACCATGTAACAAGGAGTTGCTATAATGACTTAATAAATGTTTGCCTAATGCAATACGTTAGCATGTAGTTTCAAGATATTACTCATGACTTAATTTTTATGTTTGTTTATTCCCTTTTTCTGAATATACAGCAGCCAAATAACTCCTATTTTTCATCATTTGATCTGTACCCACCTCCATAGCTGTGGACCATATAGGGTGGCCACCACTGTTTGGGAAATGCAGTTAAAATTGGAAAATTTTATACTCTGAGTGCAAACTCTTTAAAGCTCAGTTTATAATCCCTCCACTGATTTTATTCTAACAAACTACACATTTGGCATATTAATTAAGGCGTCTACTTTGTGCAAGGCAAAAGTATTTTCTTCCAACAATCTTCACAAACAGATGATTTCATTTTTGTTTGTTTTTTAAATTTTATTTTATATATCACAATTCCAGCGGATCAAAAGTTTACACTTTTTAATATTTGATAACTTTGCCTTTAAATAGTTTAACTTTAGCCAAACATTTTGTGTAGCTTTCCACATATTTCCTTTAATAAGTAACTGGGATTTTGTCCCAGTTCTCCAGGCAGAACTGATGTAATTGAGCCAGGTTCCCACACCTTGTTCACACACACTTTTTTAGTTCTGCCCACATATCTTCAATTGGATTAAAGGACACATTGCTTTGTGTGGGCTACTCAGTACCTTGAGATTGTTGTTCTTAGGCCATTTTGGCACAACCTTGGAGAAATGCTTGGGGTCATTGTCTGTTAGGAAGACCGTTTTGTAACTCAGGTTCATCTTCCTTGTTGAGTTCTTGAGATATTTCTGCAGGATATTTACAAAATGTTTCTTCATGATACCATCTATTTTTGCACCAGTCCTTTCTGCAACAAAGCACCCCAAGCTTTGAAGCAGAGGCTTCTTCCTTGTTGAGCAGCCTTTCAGGTCATCTATATATAGGACCTATTATAGAGGATAGTGAAAACATTTATGCCTGTTTTTCCTGATATCCTCACACAATCTGTGCTGCTGTTCTGTTGTACTTTTAGTGCTAAACTACATTCTTCTCTAGGGGACAGAATGCACCTACTTCCTCAGCAGTATGATGGTTGTATGGTCCCATGGTGTTTATATTTGCATAATATTGTTTGTACAGATAAACATGGAAGCTTCAAGAACAGGAAGTTGTTCCCATGCATGAACCAGTTTTGGATGATAGGCATTAATATACATCAACATGTTGACTCAAAAACTAATTTCATAAAGGCATATCATTTTCTAGAATTTTCATGTGAAATATTCTGTATGTGTGCTGTCCTGAAAGATATGAAAAATGTATAGATTGTTTAAAGATAAGTTTAAAATCCATCGAGGGATTATTATTTTTTAAGTTTTAAAGGCTTTACCCTAAGTGTATGTAAACTTCTGACTTCAACTGTACAAATGTACAAATTTACTTTTTGTACCCCTATCTTCTGCTTATGATTACATGGTAATCTGGTAAGAAGATGCTCCTACAAGGGACTGAAATGGCTACTTAGAAGGTTCTTTCTGCATTGTGTTTACATGTCACCACCCAGAAGGAACTTGACGTCAAGCCTAACAATATGGAAGATGGTGTAAGATAGGTATAAATCTACCTTTCACCTACATATAGTAGGAAGGGGCCAAGACAACATAGGTGGACTTTCCATTTTAGTAGAAGGTTTGCTTTAATTGAAACCATGGGGGAATATATATCACAGAGAGTATAGAGAACGGAAAAGAAGAAAGGAACAGGGGTAAAATGAGGGGGAAAGGATAAAGGAAAATAAATGTTGTTTAATAAATTCACCCGTAGACACCTGGAAAAGCATTACATTCTTGGATATACTTTGACTATTGTGTGGAATTACTGTGTTTTAGTTGCTCACTTATATACTTATGTTCTCAGGTCTTGCTCTTTCAGGAACCACCACTGAGTCTGAAAGTTAGGGCACCTGTAATCTAATTATGACTTATCATTTTACACTATGATAATTAAACGTTATATTAATAATTGCATCAGAATTTTCCATACAATATCTATTCATTGGTAAAAAAAAAGCCCTTTATATTCTGCCTATTTTACCATAAATAATGCTGCGTAAAAGCTAACTTGTATTATTTTATTAACATTGCAAGTGACTTACAAGTAGCTTGGGCTTAACAATTTATGTTTCTTTGACAGAGTTTAGGGTCACAGAAATGCAGAACAGCTTCTGCATCTAAAGGGAAATCATTTTAAAAACAGGAGGAAACCGAATGAAAGTGCCCAAAGCCTGCTAAAAATTATGGGGCTTTGTGTACCTCCCGCCCACACAACACTTTATAAAGGTACCCTCCTATGGATTTCATCAAAAGAGCACAAGCTTGAAAAGGAAAGATTTATGTTTTTGATTGCATGCCGTTAAATGTAAAATGCGGTGAAATAGTCAGTTTTCAATTCCTTGAGAATTTAATTGAAAATACCCTGAGCTCTGTGTACAATGCTTTTATTTCATTTGCTTCTCATTTTTGCTTTCTTGCCTATTGTTTTTCTGTCATACTTCCTTTACAAGCTGTTCAGGCTTCCATTACTCAACTCTTGTTTTCCCATATTTTCAGGTAAGAATTCATTCTTTGTATAGCATAATTTTGTCACAAACTTAGTGTTCATACACTCAGCACTGTAAAAAACAGGCCACTTTGTTGCAATTTAAAACAGTCAGTGTGTATTCTATGGGCCTTTATGGTCTGAGATTCAGAAGTAAGAAAATGCTGTACAAGCTTCCTGTCATCTCAGCAGTTTGTAGAACAAATTGTGCACCATGCTGGTTTTGTGACTGGCTGTAGATACAAACTCTTTGGTTCCTGGATTTGTACCATTAGATTTGCCCTAAAATAAAATTCCACTTGAGAAACATGCAGTATTTTGTAACACTGTGTAACAAAGGCTTACTCTCTGCACACAGATTTAAATTATCTGCTGTCTCCAGGTATCACTCACAATGTATTGCTGGATAAACAATTTAAAAAAAACTAATTTAGGAGATCTAATGTTTCAAAAAACTACATTTGCAAGTAGAAAATACAATAACTAAAAAACTATGCATCTTGGTTCAGTTTCTAGCACTGTTTTATCAATATTTATGGCTGTTTTAAAACCCAATTTCTGACAATTAGTCAGGCATATACATTAATGAATATGTATTTTTTAATGCTAAGTATTACAATTGGGTTCAAAAAAGACAATGGAAGATGAGCTGCAACTCTCACTGCCAAGCATGAGCCCAGCTCCCTGACATACCCCCTGAATACTGCTCTAATCAATGGAGCTAATTAAGGAACAAGAATGATGTTGATTAGTGCAGTGTATAGGAAAGGGCCGGCATATATATATATATATATATAAACTTATATATATATATATGTGTGTAAATGCAGCCCGCATTACAATAATTATTACATATGGTTCAATGTAAAATTTTCAGCATTTTCTGAACATCTTTGTAAATGTGGAATGTACCTAAAACCATAGAACACACACAAAATTAACAGAAAGAAGTTATGTGTGCATATGTGTAAGTAGACAACTATTTAACCTTTGACTTTGTCATCCTGACATATCCTGTCGCCAATAGCAAAAATGTATATAAATTAGTTCTATTTCTGTCCCAAGCAGAACATGAAAACTGTCAGAAAGAAAAAGGTGGAAATGACCTCACTGTTCCCAGACAATCTATTTTCATATTTTGTCACCATTTGTACTCTTTGTAATGCCTCATTAAAGAATTCTGGTTTGTAGGGGAAGGAAGAGAAAAGGAACTGTGGTTCTGAATGTAGCTCCCACAAAAATTCTTTTGCTTTAAATTTCTTCCCCCCAAAAATGTAAAAACACTGCCTGATGTGACCTAGGCACTTCTGATGCAGTAACTATATTGCTGCGTATCTGCAGTGTGAAGTCCTTTAATATTCCACCTTCCTCAACCTCCATTGATTCTATTTTCAAAATGTATTACACTAAAGTGACTTTTGGTAATTTCAGCACTATGCTGCTGATTGTCTCTCTGAGGGTCTGCTAAAGAGAAAACAATACCTAAGGACCAGGATCTCCATACCACTTTGCTACTACTCCATGCATTGTGCAGATCTGTGCCTACTTTACTATTTCTGCTGCTATCTGGACATTACTGCTGGCAGTCCTCAATTCGTTAGATCACCAGTTATCAAAGGGCAGGTCTATACAGAATCATACATAGGCTTATTCTACGGGCGTTAAACTGCATGCCCAAAATGTTCACTTCCTATGGCCCTATTGGAACATGCTTTGTGGGAATGTCCCAAAATATATGTATTTAGAAATCCGTTTTTATGTTAATTATTAGTTTTACGGGACACACTATTCCCATTACCCCTTTTATTGCTCTTTTTCATAAACAGCCAGACACTGAGCGGGTGCGAGATCGACACACTCTACTTTCAATACCTTATTTTATTTAATCTATGTTCCCTTCTTTCCCTTTGGTTGTAACAGTTGATGTTATAAAAACATACAGAAAATATAAAAAAGGTAGTCATGTATCAGTGCTGCATATATTGCACTAAGACTGGCTTGTACTGTTTGCATATGCTATTATGTTCGAATATATGCATCTGGTATGTAATATTTATAAGTTTTTCTACTGTATGTTTTCTACCTTGTGAATAAAAATATTTTTTTTTTAAAAAAGGGCAGGTTTTACATGAGTAAGCAAAGCCTTGCACCCCTAGAAAGATGTCCAACCCCATTTTCAGATACAGCACAAAATAAGACACAGTCCTGGGGAAAATATCAGTCTTTGATCTCCACTTGAATTTTTATGGGCACAACTTCCACAGAATAATCAATATTTAGGTAAAGCATAATACAACATACCTGGGCAAGATGATTTTTGACTGAGTTGAATATTTGTGAATAATAATGTGTATTATTATTATTAAACAGGATTTATATGGCGCCAACATAATACACAGCGCTGTATATTAAGTAGGGGTTGCAAATGACAGACTAATACAGACAGTGATACAGAAGGAGAGGACCCTGCCCTGAGGAGCTTACAATCTAGTAGGTGTACAGCAGTCCCCCGATGTTGACACAAAAGGGTTCCACTTGTCCCCCTCTCTCTCTTTAGAATTGGACAGTGCTGTGTGTACAGTACTCTTTCACTCAAGCGTTGCTGGAAATAATCAAAAACAATTGTTTTCTGTGACGGTATTCTAGTGTGTTGTACACAGTCTAATGCAGCCTTTCTCAGCCTTTTAAACATGGAGGGAACCCTTGAAATACCTTTCAGGTCTTCATGGAACCCCTTCCATACTTAATAAATCCACAGCTCACAGTATATTAGCTTGGGGTTAATTGGGAAAAATGCCTCTTACAATACTGTCCAGTGCTAATAATACCACCCTCACAGATAGCTAATAGATCTTTGGTGTCTCTTAATCTGACCTGGGAGGGACAAACTGCTCTTTGCTTGAGGAAGCGCTAGAAACTTGTGGAGGAACCCTGGTTGAAAAACAATGATCTAATGCATGAGGACAAATACCAAAAACATTCTATAAGAAGAACACTCTTACCAGAATGCAGCAGCACTTGAAATGGTGAATAGGAATATTATACATTTGACTTTTGTGTGCAAATCGTGCTAATTTGAATTTATACCTCTGTATCTGCATACAGAGGTGTCTATACAGTTTACATGCTATATGAATACAAAAGTTGATTTTGTTTGCATCTCTTTAACCATGGCCAATAATTTCCATAATGTGGCAACTATAGATCATGAGATCTTTTTGGTGTGTTGCTGTATTATTAATATAGGAACAAGGGCATGGCATGGTGGTATACGCATTTTTAGGCGTTATAATGATTATTTAAAAGTTATTTTCAGTATTCATAAATCTACAGCTTTTATTAATTTAATACTTGGTAATACTGTCTCAAAGGTCCCTATTCTTCCTGTTATAGGTGTGGGAGTAAAACACTTCTATGTCTTCTAATTGCATTGTCATTTTGTCATACATTTTCCAATGGGGACATACCAGTGATTAACAATACAGTGGGCATTTCAATGCACATTACACAAACATGGTTCAATGTTGACACCGAAAATAAAAATGCACTGGGAAATGCCATGCAGCCATCTTTGGAGTGCATATATATGGACAGGAAGTGGTACAGGATACAGGAGATCAGCTCTGCAATGTAGAAAAGGAAGAAACAAAAGTATTGTATCAAATTATATATACACAGTGCTTTAGCAAACTAAACATCATTCAGAGTTTGTATCTGCTTTACCTCCCCACCACAAAAAAATAAAGAATAATGTTTATAATTTTTACAGATTTATTAGTTGTCTTTATATGTTTTTATAAGACTGTTATATACATTTAAAAGATGTATAAACTATTGAACAGGACTATATCACAAGAAAATTAAAAACAAAGCTTGCTGAATGTATAGAAGGACTTTAGCAAAGCTTCATGCTGACTTCCCACCTACGTCTGTTGTTGAAGCTAACACATAAATTCCTTATCACTTCCTTTTCAGTGGGGGTCTTGCTTTTTAAATGCTGCACTGATGATGGTCACTTAACAGTAGTCTTTATCTGTAATCAATAACCAGGAATTATATGTGTTTAAATAAGAACCCATATTTAATGTAGGCATGGGCTCTATACATTAAAAATGTAAACTTAGATTACAAGTTGTTACAGATCAGACATTTTAATTCATTTTTACCTTACAATACCGGTTATTATTCACAATCTGAAACTATGCTAAATATATACCAGTCAGGAGGCTCACTTTTACTTGATCCTTTTCTTGGACATGAATTTTCATACGGTAATCCCTATTGTTTTGCAGGTCCTTGGTCACAGAAAGCCCCCTGTATCTGGAGCATGTTCTGATTTCTGCCTATCCTCATAATATATATATTTTTGGATTCTCTGTAGAAAATTTACAATTTCTGCTCCTAATTAGACTTGAATTCTTCTTTACTGGTTTATCTAAATTGGGATTCAACCAGAACTGATTTGCTTCTACCTATTATGTCAGAAATATCCAGAGGCCTAATTATAAAGAAGTTGAGAAGTGCTTCATTCTTTTTGCTTTTCTGAAAGACATGTAGAGCAAATATGAAGGTATTTATAAATCTGATAACAATAAGTCTTAAAAGTTGGAACGTTGAGAAATAATTTGCAAAAGTTCAGAACTAAAATCATTAAGTTTAGCAACGCCCGAAAAAAAAAGCGGATACAAAAAAAAACATTCATATTCAATTTCCTTGCTTATAGAATAAAGGAGAGTGAGTAGGAAGTAGAAAGAATACAAACATTAACATGAAAATCTAATGGGCAGGGAAACAATAATGATGAGAGACAAGATACTAGGTAATATTAACAAATTATTATAATATTAGTGTTGGAGGGGTGTGGGCAGACAAACACTACTATATTTAAATTACAACTAAAGGCTCCTGTGTGACAGACTAAACAAAAACCACATCAAGTTATTATGCCATGGTCAAACCTTATACATATACATTTTACAGAAAACTTCCTTTACTTTCCCTGAAAGAGGCAACTGAGGGTTTCAGGAACACAGGCGGTGTTGTCAATAAAGAAAGCAGTAGGCAACTGTCAAGCTACAAGCTTGTGAACCTTATTAAGTATTTAAACAATGATAATAAATGACATAAAATCACAACAATAGAAATATAAAAATCCATTAACATGGATATCTGAATGTAATAAGAAACCTGCTTAGATTTCTCAGATGCCTTTACCAAAATCTGTAACTTTGTGAAAAACACGAGCAGAACCAAACTTTACAAAACGTAATACCTGAGAAGTATACAAAAGAACATATTCTATAAATAAATCAGTATACAAAACCAGTGCAAAAAGCAGCAACATTTTCTCGAGAGAGACTTCTATCCATGTCCAGCAGGAACTGACAGATATAAATAAATGAATCATATTATTTATTGTAAATATTATTTTGAACATACATTCTGCAGAATTCAGTATAACTAATTTTCAGTTTCTGTTATTTTTTTTGTACTGATTTGACAAAGTAATAATACAAAATGTAAAATTTATACCCTTCAGCTATTTATTGAATTTTTAATATACATTATTACTCTTATCAGCTCAGGCCTATGGGAGTAAAAAAAACAATAAGACAGGACACTGCTTAACCTGGTCAGCTGTTAATTTAAAAATGAGCCAGGCCCTATTTAAAAATCCTAGCGCTTTAGATGTGCATTGTAATCTGTCATACATATACCAAGCATACTCCACCACTTTGTTAAAAAGCCACTAAATATACCATTCTCAAACTCTTGAAAAGGCAACCATAATGGCACCTGCTGATATCAGGAGAAAGCGCTGAGAAGCAAATTTTATTACTATTAATTATAGTCCTATTATTTAAAATATTAAGTATTACAATATTTTCATGTAGTAATTATTTAGGGTTCAGTAAACTATCTGCAGGTAGAGCCATTATAAGAGCCAGATCATCGACGATCAACAATCTATGCAGTAGCCTAAAGCCTAGTACAGGGGGTCTAGCTACATTCGTCATGGTCGTGCAGCAAACAGAGCTAAAAAGTACAGCTGGTCAAAACTGTGCACCTACCTGTTACTTCATAAGGAAAGAAGATATATATATATCAATAACAAAATAGGCCAAAAAGCCAAGTTAAACCTCATACTGCAGCTCTACAGAATGTTTGTATTTTCTTGCTAAAACATAACAGCAGCAGGACACAGTTTAGTAATTTTACTGTGAAATTAATTTTTAAATGTGGCTCATTGTATTTCTATGGAAGTATTCAGACCTGAGTTACATAATCAATAGGATGGGAACATCTGTGAAAGGTCGATTTCTTTGGAACCCCACTGAAGCTTTGGTATCAACAGATGTTAACTCACTGTTTGGCAAAATGTTTGTTTGCATAAACTCGATCAATTTAAATCTGCTTTCAGTAAAACAAGAAGTAAAAAGGTACTGAAGTGCATTTTGTGATGTAAAATATTGTCTCATCAGCATTGCAGAACTGAACAGGGGTGAAATAAAGCAGCTGAAAATACCAAGCTGAGCTGAGAAGTGCCATGCTGCTTCTGACGTGATTCAGCATCTGCGACTGGTTAGAAAAAAATCGAAAGTATTACATTTAAACAATATTGTTGAAAACAAGAGAATAGGGCAGGGAACATTTCTGCACAGTTTGGAATGAGAGCCACTTCAATGTACACTCATAAGAAGAAGCTGAAACCTGTTAATGTTTTGTATATTGCAGTCATTGTGTTACTAAACTGGGTTTCTGAAAAGCACTTTAGAAAAACAGGATACACATCTTCCTGCCTTGTAATATTGTATACACAAGCATACCTCCCTACTTTCTAAGATAAGAAAGATGGATGCATAGCACAAAGTGTCTAGGCAAATGGTACACCCGCCCCACACCCCAGGTTTTACAGAACACAAAGGAAGAATACACCAGTTGATCTCACAAGTGCATTTTGTTTTTTCACCACTGCCCTTTTTTAGGTTGTTTTTTTCAAAGTGACCAACATAATGATTAACCCCCCCCCCCCCCCGGCGTTTTAATTCTGTCTGTTCTTTTACGCAAAAAGCGTTACATTGTTTTGCATTGAAATGTATTTTACATTGTAGGCCTATAATTCTTAGACATAACTCACGGAAATATGTCCAATATTTAATACATTTAATAATAAACTTTAATTAAAAAAAAATCTGTTAATACAAGGGTGCATAAATATTTAGAAACCTGTAATATAACTGTACAGTAGTATGTATAATGTATGTATAATATATTGAATTCAATACAAAATTATTTGAATTTCCCGCCGCGCCTTCCGCACGCATCGACGCATGTGCCAACGTCACCCGGGAAAACCCAGGAACGTCACTGCACTTGCTGGCTAAAGATCGGAGGAAGAGGACACTGCCCGAGGATGAGATCCGTTGGGCAGGACGCAATAGGACAAGGTAAGTGTGTTTTTTTTTTTTTTTTTTTTAGCTACACCGAGTGTGGTTTGGGGTTACCGCTTTTTGCATGTTTTTTTCCCCCGAGCCACACTCGGGAATACCGCCAGCTTGGATGAAAGGTATAGCTTGGCTCAATATTTTGATAGTTGAATAGTACATATTATAGAGGGCTGTATATCTGATCTGAAATAAAAGATAAACAACTCAAGAGGTAAGAGGAAAGGCACGATTTAGTACCAAGAAAAGTACAATCCATTGAAATGAGACAAGCTAGTACATAAAGATATTTATCTGACCTTTAAAGCTCAACTGTGGTTACAACATTTTTGGATAGCAGGGGGGTGAGCTAAAAAGTACTGCCATGGTTTTGTGTCTGTGCCCCTAAGGGAGAACTGCAAGAAATGGGGAAATGGAGGTCATCTAGATGGGAAGAAAGCAGATACAGCCTTCTGTGTTGTCATTGGAGATTTTTCCCATCATTTCCTGACCTCAGGGCAATTAAAGGAAATTTTTTTCAATAGTTCACCTCATACCCACCCCAGTGATTGGAGTTTGTATGGGGTGAACTGCAAGACAAGTAGGAGCTCTTTCTTAAACGTGACACAACTTGTGTCTTAGATTCTTGGATTGTAAGCTCTTCTAAGGAGAGTCCTCTCCTCCTCCTGTGTCACTGTCTGTCATTTGCAACCACTATTTAATGTACAGCATGGCGCTATATAAATACTGTTTATTAATGATATTAACTTGTCTGATCGCTCCATGTCTGGAGTTTCTTTGGTCAGCTATTGAATTCATTTTAAATTCCTTATGAGGGCTTCCATTGCTATCTCCTTACAAAAAAAAAATTAGAGATATCTGACTGTGTCTGGCATGAATACTCACTGTCTTAGTTTTCTTCTTGTTGTTCAGTTGGAAAAAAATTCACACACAGATCATATCTCAATGCATTAGAGTGTGCAATGTAATATTTAAAAGCTAAAAGAATTCATTTTGATCAGCAGATCAGGATCTCAAAGTATGAAACAAAACTGGTGCTTTTGTGTGGCAGTAGTGCTCTACTTGTCTTTCGTCAAAGGAGTCTCTTGAACTCCATGGGGAGGCCAGTCACTGGTTTTAAGTTCCCCTGAGGCCTTGGTCTCTGATAGGCATGATGTTGCTTCTGCCTTACATCACACTTCTTCTCTTTATCTCTTCACATATTCTCTTTTATTATTATTTTTTATTTTTAAAGTGCCGCCAACATAATACAATAAATATGGGCAGCAGATGGAAAACCTGAATACAAACATATATACCAAATATAAAAATGGCAAAGAGAGAGAAGACCCCGCTCAGGTGGCTTACAGTCCAATTTTTGATTTACTATTTGATAATTATTTTTGAATAACACACCGATTTCAAAAAATGCCAAACAAATGTCACTAATGTGACCCTATTGAAAGACAAATTACCATACAAGGGGAATAAACATATATAAATACATATCTGCCTGGCAAAGCATAAAAAGATACACGTCCTCCTGGCACAGGCTTTGTAATAGGACATCTTTCTGCGGAACGAAAGCGTTCCTATTGATACAAAATACATATCTGTAGGTTAACATACTAATTTAATAAGAAATTAGGTTCCTCCTCTTCTATATTTCTGTGAAGCAGAAAGTCATGATACAAATCTTCCTTGAGACAAGGAAGGAAGAACAGGAGGATGCTTATCTTCCTGTCATGAAGTATGGGTGTGTTTGTGTGACCTTTTCTTTCCCTCCACATGTCATAGCTTAAATGGTGTAAACTGGGAAAATGATGTAATGGAACAATACATAATCAGTATATTTAACCTGCTATTTGGCTGTTTGTTATGCTTGTTAGCTGGATGAAGTGGGAGTGATGAACATAAATACAGTTAGTGGTGTATTTATCAATTAATTAACAACAACATTACCAAACATTCTCCTGACATGCACATTTTTTATCCTAAATGTATCCTAATTTGAAGTTTGGTTTATGGAGAAAGCTGGGTTTTAGTACAGGTTCTGTGCTTTTTATGGTTACATTTTTATTACTGTATGAAAGGGCCTGGCACCCCAGGCATGCAGGCTGGTATTTTCATAGCAAGATAGACAGAAAAGTGTGCAGGTGTTAGAGCAGTGGAGAATATCATGAAATTGGCACAGTTTGATGCCACTACCCATGGCATTTAGGTGAAGAGGTGTTCTATGATTTTATTGTCCAGATTCAGATTTCTCACCCAAAGTTCTTCAGCCATATAAAACCTTGCCAGTGCATAAATATTTCTTTATATTTTTATTTATCTGCACATACTGGTTAGGGAGAACCCTGAAACAGTTAAACAAGTTCACTTTCTTGTCATGAGCAGTGGGTGGGTAAAACATGAGTATCTATATAAAAATATATATAAAAGTGTAAATTCAATTTGATGTTATGATATAAATATAAATTCATTTTTTGCTAAAATTCATTTTTATTTTTTAAACATTCATGGTATGGGTTTAAGAACAATAATATATTGGTATATTGTTCTTAAGGCTGATTATATGTATTTTTGTACCAACAGTATGTACTCTGTAACTCATCTGCTGAAGAAGCGGTCTGTTTCAGCGAAACGCGTGGAATGATATGCAGGATTCCCATTATACTTATCAGGCCAAATACTTGATATGGATGGAATAATGCTTATCGAGCGTTAAACTTTTAGCTTAAGAGGTCTTGTATTACAATTCTCCTAACACATTATATATTGAACTGCTTGGTTTCCTGGTTTAGGACCTCTTTCATCATTATAATGATTATGTACATCATATTCTTTTATATGATGTAAATAAACATTATGTGATTTTATTCTATCATGACATCCTGTATTTATAAAAAAAAATTCTGGATATGATTTTCCAGTTGCTTTTAAAATTACACACAGAGCAGTTTTTGTTTGGGTATCACTTGATGATTTTTGGCGATGTGTCTGTGTACTTCACTAATTTTTCCCTCAATTATAGTGCAGAACATATTTAAGGGGTTTCTTGCTATATGTTTCCCTTTAGAAAGAGTTTCCATCTTCTTTAGTACTTTCTGTGCCTGTTATAGGGGTCATAGAAAAAAAGGCAAATCCACCCAGCGGGGACACTTAGTAGAGGTTCTAACCATTATGGTATCTATAGATAACTTTTTGTATTGGTAGTTTAATGTTAGGAAATATTTAAAACTACTCTATGTTTAGGGGTTTTATTGGAATTTGTTTGTAAAATGACTACTTACTTCAGTAAAAACTGAACTTTTACAAATAAATGTTCCCTACCTCGTTTTGGAAAAAACCCAATAGAAATGAATCTTCCAGAAGGATATTGCCTTAATTTTTTTTTTTTTTTTTTAGGGTGTTGCACTTAAAAAGAGTTGTCTACCGCCTTTTATGTAAAATTAAAAATGTTGAGTTTAGGTCCGCTTTATTATTTCAGAATGTACTTTGTCCCAAATGATGCTGGGTGTCTAAGACATCTAGTGACAGAAAAGAATTTCCTGTGAGAAGGGTGTGCCAGGGAGGAAATAAATCTCTGCTTGGGGGCCATCTAAAAAATAAATGTCTGAAGCTGAGCTTAATAATATTCTAGAATACTAAAATGTCTATAGCACAAAATGGTTGTAACCAAAGGATACAGGAACCTTGTATAACACCCAAAGATTAACTTTCATATCATGAAAATATCATATCATGTCAATATACTGACCGGTTTTATTACAGTTTTGGAGGAACACTCCTAACGCAGTACAAAAAGCACTGCTTTTTTAAAAAAGTTAATGCATCAAAATGTGCAAAATCTATGGCTAGCAACGGTCTTGAATGATGAATAAGTGAAATGTGTTGCTGTTCCATCTTTTTGAAATAAGATGGCATTATAACTCCAGATTTACAAATGTGACCAGAGTGAATTACATCATGTCCAATATATCATTCCCTCATTTCCCATTCCCAGGCTGTAACAGTTATCACTCCCATCCAGATGAACAAAGAAGTCTTAATTTCAGGAGACATTCTGTTCACTTCTATCATGTAGGTCATCAAACTAATTTCAAAGTCAGAAAAAACTACCTGGATTGCTTCCTTGGGCATTGGACATTTTCATGTAAAACTATAATTATTACACATTAACAAAATACATTTATACATACATATAATATCCTTAGGGTGGAAGGTAATTATGGTTTAAATAATTTTTTTAGAAGCTAAAAAGCTTTGTAGAAATATTATATTTGTGAATATTTACCAGGTGCCGATTTGTTCATTTCATAACTTGAAACAATTTTTTAGACATTTGTGGTTATAAAATGGGAGTTTGTTGTTCTGGGCAGAAGTGTACCTTACTTCAAATGCTTGAACGTTTAAGGAGACCATATGTGTACAAAGGTGAAGACAAACGTGCAAGGAGATATCTTCACCTCAATTACATTGGCACCAGCAGCATTCTTGCCGGCTGGCAGTAATGTAATTTCCCTTCTGGTATAGATTAGGCAAGAAGAGAGATTTGCATACAATCTAGAAAGCCTGTAGCTGTGATAATTTAGGCTTCTAATATTAGTGGTATATATTATTAACATTTAGATTATTGTATAAACAGCCCCAATAAATTCACTTTTTAGTTTTAGATAGAATAAGGAAAAGGTAGAATACCTGTTGGGTTTATATTGTTATACAGAGCACCATCAGCGATATTTCCCCTTATTTCTTCTCCTTTTAACAATTGTTTTACCATAAAGAACATAAGGATGTTCCAGCCTTCCACTGATCTACTAAAATATTTTTTTTAACTTCTGTGTCCTTTTTTCAGAGGATCCCTCACTTCTTGTCTAATGAAAACTATTCTCAAAAGGGCAGAAGACAAAGGGACATTTCTTTAACTGTATAGAAGATTGCTGTTAAAACTCATCTAAAAACAAAAGAAAATGTTTTGGCTTTCATGGTCAATGTCTATGTCATCACCAGGCATCAATTTACAGACTAGGAACTAGTATATGTATATATGAATTCTATAGTTCAAGAAACAGGAAATCATCCCTCCTTTATCAGCATTGAACAGAAAAAGTATAAAAATAGTTTAAGCGGGAAGGTCCTCCTCTTAAATCGTGCATAGGGAATAAAAAAAAACCCTACATTGTTATGTCTACCCCAAAAACAAAAGTAAAATTAGGACAACAAAAGAATAGAGAGTTTTTTTGGCAATAACTATAATAGCAAAAAGTATTTTTACTATGTGTTAGTGCAATACAATAGTGCAATAATACAAAAATAAATAAATGATAATACATCGACCACTGGGTCAACCACCAGAGAGAGTTTATCCTATTTTAAGGTTATTTGGGACTTATTTCTTTTCCCAAATTTAAATGAAAAGTTGATGAGTGAACATCCAGATATGAGGATTGCAGCCTTTTTAGAGATTTAACCCGACACGTTTCTTCAGAGAGCTTGGCTTACTCAGGGGTAAGTATGGGCTTGTAAAATGTAGGCTTCGGGATAGAGAAGTGTTTTACAATATGTACAGTATCAAAATAAATAAAAAAAAAATCAACAGTGATCAGTCAGTCAACAGTGATCTATGATACATGGGAAATTAACATAAATATTGTTAAAGTACAAAACATGATATTAATACATAGTAAAGATTACCACCCAGAAATAGCACAACAAAAACTGTCTGGATTGGATATATATACATGTTTAAATTAGTTTATTTTTGTTCTCCACAAATAGTGCTCTGTATTCAATTTGATCTTTGATGTTTAATAATCAATTCGTTTAGAACTGCCACAATGTAATTATTGGCTGCTTATTATATACAACTTGTTTATGTAGGCATTTTTGGTTGTTACTATTTCTGGGTGGTAACCTCCCTTTATAACTCCTGGTACATGTGAGTTATTACACATTGAACCCCTTTAGGGACCCCTACTATACAGCATATTAGTGTGGTGGTCAGTGGAAAGAATGGCACCCTTACTGATTATCATCCTTCCATGACCTTCAAATCTTGGTGGAATCTTCACCTTGGCTCATCGCTGACTGTGCCAAGGTTTTCCAGGAAGTTAGAAAGATGGCTTTGCAGAAAATGTACCTTGATGCTCATATTGCAACCAAGCATTAGCTCTCCAAAATTTTCTGGACAATTTCTGTGTAATTATTTGCTTGTGTGTTTCCAAGAAAGTCTTTGACAATGGCTTTGAATGATAACCAAGCATTCTTTTAAAATTCTGACATTGTCCTGATGAAATGTTCATCTTTGATGAGCTACCAAACCCGTGGACCATCAAACACATTGGCTTTTATTTTTTCAAATGACAGGCTTGGAAATGCCAAAATGAGATACTTGTAACAGTCTCCCCCAGTTGGCAAAGCTTTAACAAACTACTTCATTAGACCCAGTTTTAAGTGCAGAAGCGGGAAAATAATATTCTTTCTACCAACAAATAGCTCATGTAGAATGTTTGGATCACCTGGTTTTAGGGCAGATCTTAGAGACCAATTCCTTTCCACCCAATGCCTCTCACAAGATCTGCTGTCCCACATGCACAGATAACAGGGATACTTGGTGTATCCGCGTTACTGACCAAGAAGGAAGCATACCACCAAGTCAACATATATGACTCAATGGTGTTTTGCAACAACTTTTGCAACAACTCAATGATTCTCTTTATGTCTGCATATTCTTCACAAAGAGAAACTGAATGGCCAATTGGGACTGACTCAAATATATTGCCATTGTGAAGGAGGACATACTTTAGGCTCCACTTTGAGCTATCGATTTATAGTCGACATTCAGGTGAGTTATAGATTGGAATTCCCAATTCCTCCAATAAACCAGGTATGTTATGGCAATACACAAAGCCACTGTCAGATCTAAAGTACTGCAGAAATGCAATTTCTCTGGTTCGAAAGTGCCACCGTGCCGCCTGGTGTAGGCTTCTTCAGAGGTAGCTGCAAGTTAGTGAAACATTATCATGTACGGGAAACAGTATCATCCATGATTCTAGTGATTTCTATATGCGTACATAGGCCTCGCCAAATATGTAATATGGTAAGGAGAGAGAGTCAAATAGAATAGTAATTGCTTGATGATGGGAGGGGTAGAATTTATTGTCACTCAGGGGGAAAAAGTTGGCAGAACGTACTGCCAGTCAGGGGGGAGAGGTCTCAGCCGCAGCCTCTAAAAAAGGTTAGTAAAAAGAGCCTCACAGTTTGAAGGTTAGTGCAAGGTTAAAGGTAAGTAGAAAAAAATTTTTGCTTATTTACTACGTAGAGCAGCGCAGAACCTCTGAACACACTGTCTTGCGTGTAAATGAATAGCCTATACAAATCCAAACTACAGTAATCGCATTATTTTAGCAGTAGAGAAAAAACCTGACGTGATAGAAGAAAACTAACTGCACTTTCAGAATCAGCATACCTATTTTAGTGTAAATAAGCTTAAACCCCCTAGCTGTAATCCTTAGTTTGACTCGGGGTGGATTTTACCTGCAAAGAGCGGTAATCCCGAGTCACACTCAGGGTAGCTTTAACCTAAAAAAAAATAACACTTACCTTGCTCCGTTGTGATCCCGCGTTGTCCTGCTGATTCCTGGAAGTCCTGGGGACACATCCTGCTCCTACGATCTCCAGCTGCGCAATGCAGAGACAATCTCCTGGGGTTTTCTGGTGACATGCATCGGTGCGGGTGGGTGGATCGGTGGGAAATTCTAATAATTTTGTATTGGATTTAATACAAAATAGCTATATTGAGTCCAATACAAGGAAATGTTCATATAATATATATAATTATATTGTGTCTGTATTAATATACATTATAATTTATATATATATATATATATATATATATATATAGATATTATATATGCTACTGTACACCTACATTACATGTTTAACTATTTTTATTATTTTCATTTTTAACAGATTTTTGTGTTCTTAAATGTAAAGTTTATTATTAGATTTAATAAATGTAATAAATATTGGACATACTTCAGTGAGTTATACCTAAAAATTATAGACTACAATGTAAAATATCCATGCAAAAACAATGTAATGTTTTTGCATAGAAATTTGAACAGAATTAGAATGCTAGGGAGGTTAAAAATTGAAGTCAACAAAAAAATTGTTCCCCAGTGTAGGCAAAAAGATCATTTGTGTCACTTAAACTGACCCGAGAGTCACAAACTGCTCATTGTTCAAGGAACTTCTACCAACTTCTGAAAGAACCCTGATTGAGAAATACTGCTGTAAGTGATATTGCCACTTGTGAGTTGGCACCAGCAAAAAAATCACTTATCTGACATGGATCATAGTTTGGAGTAAAGAAGCTGTCTGGTCAAAAGCAGCAGATGTGGCAGATGATGAAGGCACCATTAGGTGTAGGTGCTTGGAGAATGAAAAGATTCACTTCAATGACAAACATTTGCAAATTACTCTCTGCTACATACATTGTAGTAATATTAATCATTACACAGCTCAACAAAAAAAAAACATTTTTTCACTTGTTAAAGATTTTTCAATATATTTAATGACTTTCAGGTCTGCTACAGGAATCAAAATAGACGATTTTACCAACAACAAATGTTAACACAGCATATTAATTATTATCAATCTTTATTTACACCAATGTTTTGCATTGTATATATTAAGTGTAGCATCATTTTCATGAAACTTTCATTTGCCTTCTTTTTATTCATACATTTTCTTTTTAACAGAAATACGTGATTGTTCTGATCATCAACATAAAAGGAAATCATTCAAACTGAGTTTTTCAATGACGTCTTTGTGATTAGTTCTGTAAATACACTGAATATAGAATAGGTTGACACTAAGTATTTCAAAAATGTAATTTTGTATACGTAGGCATATCTAGTTTATTTTTGCTTAATTGTTATGTTTCATTAGTTTTTCTATTAGGTTATCATTGAAGTCATTATTTCAAACAATCTAGCAAAACCAATTTCATATTTAGAATCTGTGCATGTAACATAACCTGAAATGACTTTATTCTGTTTAGGAAGAAAATGTTTGTTGACCAGTGTTATTGTTGAGTTTTGTAAATCTTACATAAAAGAAATCTCAACTTGGTGTAGGGGAGGGGTGTTATTTCCGGGCCTATGAAAACTATAGATTAACTAGGATAATGTCAGCTTTGGATTCCTGACATTTAATATTGAGCATGACATAATATTCTCACCCTTGCAAATGAAAGAACACTCATTAAATTGATGTAGCACTAATAATTCTTTGGTCAACAGTGTATATAAACATGGATCAGTTGGAAGTAATTTTAATAAATTAGATTGATGGTAAAATTTTAATAAAAGAAATCCATTTTAATGCAACATACTAAATACTAATTGCAGTGGATTAATTGTGCTTGACTTTCTTAATGAAATAAGCAATTATTCATATATAACATTTTATTAACGTAAACCACTTCCTAACTTCATTAGCTGCTAAAATGTTAGTGCTAGCTTAGTGAAGATGTTTATTGAGAAAACCTACTGGACATGGAAGGCACATCTGATCATCATTTTCTGGAGGTTAGAACAATAGTTATTTTACTGACTATTGGATTAAATGCTAACTAAGCCCAAACCAAAGATTTATTACATTTCTGTTTACCAGCCCATAAATGTGGATTTACATACTGCAGGCTAGGAATATTTGCAGCAATTACAGAAAACTCACATTGATCTTTTCAGAAATGTAGTGCCCTTTTTACTTCCTGTAAGTTGCTAAAGAAGCACCAGCAACCTAATCTCTCTTTTTTTAAGTAAATCAATAGTCCTATGGGTCCACCACGTAAATAGGATGACCAAAAGAAGATTTGGCTCTATGATAACCACGGCTCCCTCAAAAGGTATAGGGGATAATAGTCACCCAAGGAAAAGAGATGTGTTGTTTGTGGGATAATCAGCTGAAAAAAGGAAAAAAACACAAAAACAAATGTAGCCACCACAGCTTACCAGAACAGGTGGGCTGCAATATATATCTGGTTTTAGAATTAGATGTGCTTTAACACCTTGATAACAACCAATAGCTTCTTAACATAGCCTGAGAAAGGTTTGTGTGCTGATTATGTATTAAAACCACAAAGAAAGTCACAATAATAGAGAGCAGGCTGAGCCATTGCAGAAACCACCTAAAGGGTGCATTTACTCCTACACTTCCATGCTGAATCACACATTTCATTGTGTTGCATGATTCATAAATGTGTGTTGCTGCGTGTGTCCATCTATTTCCTATGGATCATCAAGGTGTGTTCATCTCCCTAAAAGGAATGTCCAAAATTGATATTTACTAATATATGTGATGTGTAAAGGATTATGTGTGTCTGTATACTGTGTAGATGTGTGGTGCACACCTATTTAGATATATAGCTTAGGTTTAGTTATTGGACCTTTCTCCCACTCCCCCGCTGTCATATGTATCATATGTAAAACAAATACTAAACATGCATTTATTATACACAGGTTGGAGGCACTTTCCCCAATACTGGAGAAAATCAATCTGACCAGCCTGCAGAAAAGAGTTGTCCAAGATATCTTCTGAGGCTCCTTGTGTTCAATATGATTTCAACGGGCAAATTTCTATTAGCACAAATTCTTTGCATACAGCAACAATTCCTAGATAGAGTAAACCTCCCCTTGGCTACCAACACTTATTAATAATCTTCTTCTCTTTCCATGAAACTTTCTTTTAGTAACAGGAATTTCCAAGGGCACTGTAAAGTTCCTATTCTTTTCAAAACTATTTTGTGCTTAATTTTCTTTCCTATTAACACGGATTCACACCCTGAAAGACCTAACCTGAAAACTACACTTCTCATCCAAAGAATTTACCCCACTGATTAAAGGATTAACAACACATTAGCTAAACTAAAAGGAGAATAAAACAAAGAAAACACCCTTACTTCTTGTTTTTACTTTTTCCCAAAATCCATGCACAACACAGGAACCTTTTTATGTTCTGAAAAATTATGGCCACCATTGTTTAAGCTTTTCCTAAAGATGTTAGCTGCCTAGCTCCTCATTAGGTACGAGTGGCTTGCAAATAATGAGATAAAGCACTTGGAAAGGTTTAATGGAGTCCAAGGGAAACTTTTCCTGATAGAAATATGATGTCTGCCATTACATCAGCATCTTCTAGGGATGGTAGTCGCCTAGCTCATCATACAGCTTCCCCAATAATTCAATGATTGGAGATACGATTGGGAAGGCCCTTGCATTATATGTTTGTTGATAAATTCAAAGGAGCCTTGAATTGTAGTAATTTCTATGGCCAGCTTTTAGATTAGAAAACAAGTATATATATAGTGGGGGGTCAGCTCAATAGTGGTAGGCACAGCAGTCACAGACAGTGACACAGCGGCACAGTTCACACAGGGATTTGCCTGTTTTCTTTATTTTAGCAGACTTCAGCAGCAATGGTGAAAGACAGCCTGAACGGTCTGTTCAACCAGTTCGCCCACCCCCCACACATGCTTATAGTGCAGACCTTTATAGCCCAGAAATGAGCTGATCTCCATCACCTGGCTGAGAGCTATCTAGAAAACCTGTTTTGGACAGGACGGGAATGAGGAGCCCCACTACCAACCTGCTCATCATTCCATAAAAATCCAGACCCGACAACACCACTTACCAATGTCCTCAGCAAACAATGTTTTGCTAAGGCAACCTATCTTTCCTGGATTTCTGATATCTCACCCAGCATTTCCTAGTTATAGATATCCACTTCCTGTAGCTTTGTACATTGTATATGAAATATAGCGATTTCTACTACTTTTCCAGTCAGTGTCTCACATAATAAATATACAATAAACAATATATATATATATATATATATACACATACACATATAAAAGAAAAGTGGGAAAAATTTGTCACACTGCGACATTGGCTTACAATGGAGTGCCTATTTTAACAATTCATTCTCCACTGTTACCACCAATTGGAAAAGCACCCTAAGAGATGCCAAGGCAGGCATAACTGTGGTGCATGTACTCAGTAAACTACAGTAAATAACCTGCAATAATAATAAGCAGGGCAGTGCATTATACGTAGTTTCTATGCACAGGTGTCATTTTGGGAGGATTTATTTTCTTCCCAAAGAGACATAAAGGAGGGAACTTTGACACATCGCCAAGCCACATGTCCTCATTGGAAAATTCTACCACTATTTCTGTACTTCTTACCACTTCGAATTTTCCCAAATTTTCAGCCAAGAGAATGATGAGAATGATGACTTTATTATCTCCAAAAGCTCCTTGCCACACTTTTCAAACTAACAGGTAAGGGAAAAAAAATACCCCCGGATGCAAAATAATTAAACATAGTTTACATTTCACAAGCTCTCCCCAATAATTTTGAACAAATAACTAAAATAACTTAAAAATTATATCAATGAAGAAATTAATTAAAACGGAACATTAATCAAATATAACAAAAAAATGGAAAGCCCAATATAAAATAAAATAACAGAACGGGTTGTTCTTGCAATAGCTGGCCTTCAATACAGATATTACCATTGCAGTACTTTTCTTCTGCAATTAAATGTCTATGGTCTGATAATCAGCATCCAAGAAAAGTCCCAGCCTGTGAATGAACAGTGAAAGGGATAGTAGTACTCCTCTGCTTTCTTTTCCGCATGCTGCTTCTTATGAGGTGAACACATGAACCAATATCAGGTCAAATGTAAGTACACTGCTTGCATTTAATAATGTATTAATGATTCCAAGGCTATATTCATTTGTGTGTTTTGTATCTGCCCAGAATTTAGCTTTCATTATAAGTACTGCAAAATTATATAAGAGATAAGTTTTTAAACTTGCAAACACTCCAATAAAAAGCAGAAAATAACACTGAGCAAAAGTTATTACAGTTTTCTTTTAGCTGACCATACATAGACGGAAAGACATAATGACTTGTGAATGTATAGTGCAATTTAAAATTCATCAAGGTCTGAAGAACACTTGTAATCCAGCTTCAGCTGAGATGACCCGGATTACAAAAGCTCTTTAGACCTTAATGACGGGAAGGTCTGAGAGCTTCTGGTAAGAGTTATCACAAGCAGTGCTAGCGGGGGAGTATATAACGTCATTTATGTAAAAGAGGAAAGTAATATAGCCAGCTCGGATGTTTCATTTGGACTTGGATTGCATGGATATATCAAGGGAGATAAAGTCTTAAACTGAGATACTGTTTTAACCCTCTCTTTTAAATCATGGACAATCATTTGACTTTTGCACTGCACAGCTTTATCCTTAGCACAAATTGTATGTAAAATTGTTTTGTAAATTTGATTTTGAAAAAAAAATTACTTTAAAATGTAACTTTATCGACTTTTTACGGTTTAGGATAAAGAAGGCAGAGAAAGTGTAAACCTTTATTGGGTTTTAATTGTGGTCAAAGGCCTACTTCTCTGTTATGTGACATTTTCACTGGTACAGAAAGCCAGGGGCCTAAATAGAAATGAAAATCTATCAAGGATCTAGCCATCCCTTACTAAAGCATAATGTTTTCAATTAATAACTTTTTTAGTTTTTTTTCCATAGTATATTTTTTTTATAGCACGGACATATTACGCAGCCCTGTACAAAGTCCATAGTCCATGTCACTAGCTGTCCTTCAAAGACACTCACAATCTAATTTCCCTACCATAGTCATATGTCACTAACACAGTCTGAGGTCAACTTTGGGGGGAAGCCAATTAACCTAACTGCATGTTTTTTTGGGATATGAGATAAAACCAGAGAACCCAGGGGAAATCTACACAAACACAGAGAGAACCTGCAAACTCCATGCAGATAGTGTCCTGGCTAAGATTTGAACCTGGGACCTATCGCTGTAAAGTGCTAAATTCTGAGCCACCGTGCTGCCTTTCTTCCTCAATGCCCTTCGTGTTCTGGTAATACATTGTCATGGGCCCACAAAATCATAGAAAGCTATATGATTTTTCTTACATTTTTACTTTATGATTTTACTTTACATTTTATTCATGTGACTGTTTACCTTTCTCTAGGGCTAAGACATTTTCATTTTTACTATGGTTGCATTCTTACAAATGTGTTAAAATGAAAGTTTGTATATTTTATTTTTTTGCTGTGACAACTGTTAAAACAACATTATTCTATTCTATTTTTTACAAATCTATAGGGTATAGTCATCAAAGATTTACTTGCTAATTCACTTAGGTAATAATTAACTGGCATTTGTCTAGGTTGAATTCGATTCGATGCAAATGCATCTGCAGGTGAATATCACATTTAAAGTATTTGTGAAAAATAGCATTTACCCCACAGGTGAATCTGCAGACGGCACCTCTACATGGTGCTGAAATTAGGTTTATACAAAGTTTCAACACTAGGAGGGTTACTTCTTTTTGTCAATAATGCCCTCCACCTCCCACTGCTAAGCAACCTAGCATGCCAGGCATGTGTGTTGGTATCCCCATAGTAAGGAACCGCCAGCCTACCAGGACTAATTCCAAATATGGGCAATGATGCCACAGTGAATGCCTTATCCAGAGTTCCTTGGGCACATTAAGCTGTGAAACGTAT
>NC_092860.1:89703662-89715863 GCF_032062135.1 Pyxicephalus adspersus
GCTGCCCTTTACAGGGGACTGAAAAAGCCAAAACCAAGGCAAAATCAGCATTTAAAAAGCGTTTGCAAAAACAATGGAAATAGTATATCAAATCTTTTTTTGTTATATTTGTTGTTGCTTTCAAACTTTTTGGGTTTAGACATATTTTTCTCAATCATGTTTAAATTCACAGATATTCATCAGAAAAGCACAGTTTTTTTTTGAAGTGTAATGAGAAACATAGTGTATAGTATAAAAAACATATTTTGGGTTATTATTGCAAAGATAAGTTATCTAATGCTGTTACTGGAATATTACCTCTGTGCTGGTAACAAAAGTTTGGGTCTTTCCTTACTTTCATACCTAATGATGTTAGTTACCAAGAAAAACACACCTAAAGGAAACCTCACCAGCAGGGACTCTGACAACAATAGTCTGTTTTAACTCTTTATCCAAAACCTCTCTATCCAAAACTAAAAAAAAAAAAAAATCCAAAATGATATTTGAAAATATATATTTATTTGTGAGATAAATACTTTCCTTATTAATTATTTAATAATTATTTTATAAGCCCACGGGACAGATAACTTGGTTAAG
The DNA here is from genome assembly GCF_032062135.1 of Pyxicephalus adspersus. Classification (NCBI taxonomy): domain Eukaryota; kingdom Metazoa; phylum Chordata; class Amphibia; order Anura; family Pyxicephalidae; genus Pyxicephalus; species Pyxicephalus adspersus. The sequence goes on from NC_092860.1 coordinate 89,704,239, forward strand.
ACCAATATCTTGTCAAGGTGTAAGTACCAGACATAAAAGCCATGGGAGGGTTCTAACAATGGGTAAAATGGGTGCTTTATGAACTAGTTATGTATTATACAGGGCTAATTGCTCTTTTTGTGATGGTGTCATTCTCTAACATGGCAAAGCATGATTCATGTGATTTGTAGTTAGTTTCTATAAGAACTGCATAACCTATTCTTAAAAGATGGATGTATTACCATGTTAATGGATTGCTAAATGGAAAATATAACTGGTGAGTAAGTAACCAGACTGTGCACTCATGTTAAACTGCTTGTGGCTAGCTTTAGCACGGTTCATTATATTTTAATAAAGTATAAGTCTAAAATTACTTCTTTGAAGTATACAGGGCATGTGCCCCCAGCTGCCACACTTCCTCACATTTCCGGCAATATCCTTCTGTCAAAATGACAACAGGGAGTTGTTATAAATACATCATCATCTACTGCAGACACCACTGTCAACAGCTATCAACTATCTGATAGCCTAAAAAAATCCTGCAAGGCAATAATACCAAAAAAGCAATGGTTGTCTTGAATATATGATATATGTATTTATTTATTTTAAGTAATGAAAAAGTAATTGCCCAATTAACAGGCTCGTAGTTGATGCCAAAAATGGATCTTCTGACAGCCTAGAAAACAGAATTATTTCTGGCAATATCACCAAAAGAAAGACTTGGTTGTCTTATAAACATATATCTGTATTACTTTGTTATTTTTAGTATACCTAAGGCAATTTATGAACAAACAGGTTAGAAATGTAAAACTGGTGTAGTCTGTAGGGTATACAGGTGTGAGAGCTGCAGTGGTTATATGAATACATAAATATTTAGAATTTTTATATCTACCTTGGATATAAACTTGAAGTTAAACTTGAATTTTCTTAAAGCCACAGCTTTTTACTGAACTAATTGATGCAACAGCAATTTCTTCAGTTTTTTGTGGCTGTTCTGCCAAGACTTAATAAATGTCTATTTAGGAAATTTTTATGATGATCAGATCATGCTTTGTTTCAAAGGATGTGTGCTAACATAATACATTGTGTGCATGGTTGTTAGGCACATTTTATTATGGGATAGTGATAAATGAAGGTAGGATGAAATGTGATTTGGGTCATGTTTTATGTTACACACACTTCTAAAATGAGTCAGTATATTGGAAAGTCACAAAGGAAATTCTACTACTTTGCTCTTGCTTTACAAAAAAACAAGAAAGGTGCCTGAGGATGATTATAGTATTTTAAAGCAACATGTGCTTACCCCAAAAATTATAGCAACAACATTATATAGGCACCAACAAGGGGTTTTCGCTTTCACATACAAACCATTATTCAATGAATAACATTTTTTACAAACTTTATTCACATTAATCAATAAAAACACATTTAATAAATACAATATTACAATTTCCACCAAACTTTTATAGTTATATAGAAAACAGAATCTAAAAAAGTCCACATATGCTATTTTATACCATATCCTTGTGGTTTTACTTCTAAGCAGTCATGTAATGTACAAATATTGAATGGATGATATAAAGCTGATAATGCATTTCACAGATCAATAACTGCTTCATCAGATCATACTGCTCAATATATTTGATTGAATACAGCAAAAAAAAAAAAAAAAAACAACTGTCCAAAAAAGAATAAATTCTGTTGGGATCATAGTGTCCATAATAATAATAATAATCATGATAAATAAAGTATACAGAACATCTGTATAAAACATTAAAAACACAAACACTAAATAAAACACTACCATAAAATTGGGCCCGAGCCGTAAGAATGAAAATTTGCTATTTTAATGAGAATATTTAGAAATGTTAACGTAGTGTCCTTAAACGTTAATCTTTTCTAATGAAAAATTGTAGTGTTGTTCTTGTGCCCGAGAACAAACTCTTAAACCTCAGACCTGTATATCTATCTATCTAAATACATTTTTGCATCGAATTTCAAAAGTTGTTTCTCTGATCAATATGACATTGATTTCCTAAAGAATGTATAGGTAAACACAAAAGAACAACTAGAAAGTTCTAGAAGAGAAAACTTGGATAGGTTGCCAAGGACATATCACCTTTGTTCTGTGGTCTTAATAAAAAAAGAACTATGTACATACTCAAGTATAAGCCAACATTTTTTGCCCTTAAAATTAAACCCAGGTTTTGATTTGCTTTCAGTGTTTTACAAATTTTCAACCTTCTCCAGTCCTTAGTGGGTCCTTTTACTTCTTTCTCTCCCTCCACACACAAAGTGATGCAATGGGGAAACACTGATTTATAAACAGACTAGTAACTTGTCTGTTCAAGCAGCCATAGGCACAGCTCTCTTCTGTTAAATCCTGGCACAAGTATTGATGCCACTAACAGTAGCAAGCAGTAGCAAGTTCTTACCAGTGACTGTAGAATTGATCTCTGCATATGATAGGGTGAGGGAGTAGGGGGTAATGACCCTCTACAAAGGTATGGTATGCCATGGTGGGTTAAGTTATGCCTCTGGGGATGTCAGTTGCACTGTGGGAGGGTGCAGGTGGTGTGGTTGATACTCCAGGTTTTTACTCAATAAAGCAGTTTTTCCTGTAAACAAAGCACCTTTGTTGATTTTTGGATCATCTTAGATTACATACGGCATTCCAAGATTAAGAGTAACATTATTCAAAAATGATAGGCAACACCCAGATGCCTATACAGCAGTCCTATACTTATTTTCTTTGTGATTACAAAACAGTCAGATTTGTGTTTGAAAACAAAGCTTGTTATTCAACCTTTATTTAGAACAGATCCTAATAAGGTCCACTTTACATTTCATTTTTTTAGCTTATATAACGTATTTTTTCTATTTTACCAACATATTTCTACCCATGTAAGAGGAGATTAGAAACATTTTTGAGAACTCTCAGCTACTCACCATTCTCAGCATTCAGCTGGATGGTTTTGTGATTGGATTTTGATACCGTGAAGCAGATGTTATATTTTTTAGTGGTTTCCATAGTTTAAAAAGTATAATTATATACTCACACTGATATGTCTACAGGAGAGATAATATCGTATTTACTTTCCAAAAATACCTCTAGCACCAATTGATCTGTAACGAGTGTGAATGATTTTTTGTTCTAGTTTTGTAGTCTACTGTCAAACTAAAATGTAATATTACCCTTGGAGAAGTTACACTTCTGTTGTACTATAGTATTGTGTACCTTTCAGCACCCTCTTTCAGGCTTATACTCACCTGCCCCAGGAATCAGCAAGATATTTCCTTATTTCTTACTAGATCCCACAACCTGCATGCCATCTATTTTCCTATTAATTACCCTAGACCCATCAATTTCTGGGCTCAAGCTCATAGGAAGCTCTAAATGAATGAGTGGAGAGTGCTCAGCCCATGTGTAGGCCTGGCTGGCACATTTTGGTGTGCGGTCTAGTCAGGTACATCTCGTTAGATCAGGAAAAGAGAGTATAAGAGGCAGCATCAATGAGTTTGTTGTATCATGACTGCTTTCCTCCTTAAACAAGTCTCGATTCACAGAAGCAGCTTAGGAGATTAACTGCAGATCAAATGCACTTGTCATTAAATTCCAGACTGATTTTATATGCAAGTGGAATGCAGCTTAATACAAGCTACATTTGCTTGGATGAACCCAAAGCCATACAACACATATTTCAAGATTGGTAGGTGTGATGGGGGCAGAGGGGATTAAAATATTTTATATGTAAAAACCACATTTTTTTCTTCCTTTAGTTTTGGATAAAGCGTGGAAACCTGTCATATTTTGTTTGCTCCAAATGTGTTTCTATTGGGAAGATTTATTCTAATAAAAGAAAAGGCTTGAAATGGAGCTATTTCCTGAAAAGCTGCACATTCCCTCTCATGGACTTTTAAGATTTATAAAAATAAAATGTTACATATACAAAAAGTAAAAAAAAAACAACAGCAAAAAACTCAAATCTAAACGATTCCAGTAAATAGAGAAGGGCGGTGACTCATTGATATAAAACTAATAGGGCTTTTCTTTTTCCTGTTTTTTTTTTTTTTTTTTACTTTACTGAACTAAATATAATGTACAGTGAGAAAAATACCAGGAAGCAGGCGGATGCTTAAGTTCATGCACATTTTATTGAGTAGTAATATAAAATGCTTTTTTTTGTCATTGTTACACGTGCATGCTTCGATTGCCAACATTTCAGAAGTCAAATTACAAAGGCAAGGCTTTAGGCTGTAGTGAATTACTTGGGCACTTAAACAACTGTTAGAAAATATTGATGGAGTTTAATTTGTATCAATTAAATTTATTCTTGATGTTGTTGGAAGGAGTCAATAATAACCCGTAACTCATAATATAAAGGGAAAAAAAAAAGTGAAAAGAATTACACATTTGTGGCACATGACGTAACATAACAGAATGACCAAACTATTATGACACTAACAGTTATCATGCACTTAAAAGTTTCACATGTAACCACAAACTTATTTTAAATTTCACAAGTTTTTGCTAAACATGCTAACCATATATATGTGTGCACTGACAAGCGTATGTTATAAAACATTAAGAATATTCTTTTCTCCTCTTTATTTTTTTTTCAAAGCTTTTTCTTTGATTACAAAATTTCAAAGGCATTAAGCATTTTAAGAGAATATAAAGTATGCCAGTATACATACATTTCCAGTATAAGTCCAACCACTAAGCGCATTACAGTCTGATACAGGCCTATACAGCCAATTTTGTCTTAAAAAACATGCATAGGCGGATTTTTACAGAATATAGATGCTTTTCACTGCACTTAATATGGTGTCTTGTTCACTATACTTAAAAATGCACCACTCATAAATATTAAAATTCAGCAAGCGACAACCAATACTTTATTTACCAAAAAAACGTAGATAGAATAGCAAAAAAAATAGAATGATTATCGTTATTCCAGTTTTGCCTATTAAAGAAAAAAAAAGATTCACTGCCAAATAAGTAAGCTATGTGTTCTATAAGTAAGAAGGGCATTCAAGCACAATAATGTAACCTGAGGTAAGCATAATCTGTACAAAATTAAACTTTCCTTTTTTTGGCATCTTTAACAAATTTGTCAACATTCTTACATTTTAAATTTTTCTCTATCTTTGATTTGTCCTTTTCCTTGCTAAAGCAATGCACTGAAGTCCATGTCCCAGCACCAGTGACATTAAGACTTTTCAAATTCATGGTTTGGGTTAACCATACTCTGCCCAAGGGGCTTGCAAATTATCAAAACAGAGCTGTAACTGCGAGCAGCTTTGACAGAGCGAGGAGTGGTGGGAAAAACAATGAGCCAATCAGACAAGAGTAACAAAACATCATCAATAAATAGTCCTTATTTTAGTTTGTACATTATGTTAAAAATGTTTAATGTCTATTTGTAGTTTAGAGCTGCAAATGTAAACATACAATAGTTAGTAAGAAATTAGACAAATATGTACTGTATGTTCAGTAACTAAATGAAGGCCTTTCAGTAATTTAAATTAAGGTTCCAATGTCATTGGAAAATATGTTCTATATAGGTGAGCAATATTTGTGTGTATATTTTCTACAAGCATTTATAGGCATATATCCAGATGGGGCCAGGGCCCCCACTAAAATAGATCAGACTATATTTCTTTAGATGACATTGTAAACTGAATTATTCATCACCAACCCCAAGAGTAAGTAGCATTTACCCAAATCAAGATCACCCAGTTGCTGATATGCAGCAATCCCATCATGCTTTGCAGCTAAAAAAATATATTAATGGACAGGAAGTGGTCACTGAATATTGCTGCTGTTGCTGCCGTTGCTGTCAGTGCCATTGGTCTCTGAAGAAATAGCCTTGTTGATAGAGTTAAGATTGGTATCTGAAGGAAGAGTATCTCGGCGAGGTGGCATCCTTTCGTTAATGCGATCCAAGCCCTTGGCCTCTTCAAAACTAGTAATCTTATGCTGTGGTGAGAATCCTTTGATTGCTACACAGAAAAGGTCAAAAGCATAAAAACAAAGATTATTATCATGATCCAAAAATAATATTACAGGTGCTAAAAAATAATAACTCACATGAAATGGAGTGGGAAAACTTTGAAAACAAATAAATAAACATAATGTAAAGTAATATAAAATGAAACAGAGTGCTATCCATTTGAGTTCAGCTCATTTAAGTTTTTCTTTCATTTTTCATTGTTATTTCCTTAACAGTTAGAAAAAGTTTATTTTTTAAAAAAACAGAAAAAAAATTACAGATTGTTAACTTCTAAACTGTAGAAATAATGTCATAATTGCGGAATACGATTTCCTTATAACAAGCTTTACCCAGATATGATGTGGAGTACACACTAGAGCTCTAAAGCTTTACACACGAGTCTTAGGTTTTAAAATAAAAGTCCCAGTGCTAACACTGAAAACATGGCTGTGGAATAACAACAATTTTTGTTAGATATACCACAATGTATGAAAGTAAATAATCTTCAATATGTTGACAGGTTTACTACTACTATCACAGATATATATACATATTTCGGAGCCAAGAGGGGAAAATACATTAATTTCTACAGACCACTGGTTGATATTCTAAAAAAATTTACCAAAATGTATTTAACTTCATTATCCTAATTCTGTAAAATTAAATTTTGCCAAGATCACAAAGCATCAATATTATAATTCAGCACTACTTCTAATGCTTTTTAAACATTATGGTCAATAATATGCTACAGGGTAGTGCAATATAGTATTACCACAAGTTTGCTAGGATTTTTTGCACTAACTATATAAATAAAACTATATGCCATAATAGACTTTATTAGACTAAATACATAAATTACATATTCATAAATACAAAGCCTAGACTTCTTGTAATTTTATTACTTATATTATGCCATGGTTCATAGTACCATTCACTGATCCACAGTGGAACACTGAGCTGTATATGAATTTCTAATGCATTTGACTGTACCATTTCTAATTTAAGACTATGTATTCTTCATTTTAAATTTAGATTTTCCTTAAACTCCAGTGCAAATGTATTTAAATATCCCGACTAACTAAACTAAACTAAACCAAGGAGTTTAGTAAAATAAAAATAAAAAAGGGAAGAAAAAAAAACATTATCTATTTGAGATGAACTCCCGTGGACAAGTAGTCCTATGCTGAATATAAAAGAAAAAATGAATGACCCAACTGTTTTATACATCTTATATTAATGTGAAAGCACACAAGTAGTTAGATTGGGTTAGGAAGCATGAAAGGGAAGAGATGGAAGTAAAAGCAAAGGCCATATCAAAGCTTCTTAAAGTGCCTTTATGTTTATTAAAATATAAAAAAAAAAAAATCAGAAAAAAAGCAAATGAAGACCAACGTTTTATTTTAAGTTTTTAAATTTGGAAATTCAAAATGACAAATTAGATATGAAATGGAAGTAACTTATTAGTATTAGTAAATATAAAAAGCCACAGACATCTATAGTCAAAATCAAAATTTTCTGAGAGTATTGAAAATTTGAATTAAAAGAAGTTGGTCATACATTTGAAAATCCCATTGAAGGGATTTAAAAAACAAAAACAAAACAGCAATAGGCCTTGTGGATTGGATATTTTTATGTGTAAAGGCTTCACTAACAGGAAAAGTGCTGTGGTAAGTTTACTTGTTATATATGGGAACCACTTGACTACACGGCCGTAATGTACATAAAAATAAACAAATAGCAAGGTTTATATTCACATACTGTAAAACTATATAACAATATATACATTTTCTATTACAGTCATTTAAGACTAGTGAATACAATTATTGCATCTATCTTTAACTACCGGCTTGTACTTACCACTTATTAAAAGTGGCATAGGTTTTGCTCTCAAAATGAAATATGTGGGATAGTCTATGTAAAATCAGTAATATATGACCAAGATCTATTGGAATTCAGTTAGTCACGTACAACTACAAATTTGTACAGATTTTACCATTATACAATACCCTTTTTTAAGATTCCAAAACATTTTTGTCTTTCTAAATTCCTGCAGAATTTCACGGACATTACTTTGCTCAAGTTGCATAACATGTTATGCAACTTAAAATAGAATAATAATATTTAAAATAACCGTGATATCATAATCCAGCTTCCCACTGTGGAAATAATACAGGAAATATCAAAGTAAAAGAATATAATTTTCATACAAACACTTAACTTTGCCCTATACATAAATGACTTACTGCCGTTTAGTAAATGAGGCCCAGAAAGTGTTAGGAATTTACACCAATATTATAGTACATAATAATGAGGCTAAAGACAGGTAGGATTATTCTGCAATAGTGACAATCGGATATTAGTTGTGTATACCATCAGACAACCAACAGAATAGAAAGACTACATGGGCATATACCTAGCAATGCTAATATACATTCTAATATCTAATATTCTAAAGTGAGGTTAAGGTTTTTTGAGCCAGAAATACATGCATAAGTAAATGTTTAAAAAAATGTTTAATTTAGAACAGCCTATAAAATATACATAGTTCTTAACAAACATGTTTAGGCAGGAAATGTTAAACCACTAACTTGTCTTTACAACAATAGGACCCCATTTCAAGCACAAACTATGGCAATAGAAATCACACATAGAGTATCTAGCATCAGGTAAAGAAGGAGAAGCCATGTATTGTGTGTAAAAATGAACAGTTAACAACACACCAAATAATGAACATGACTGCAAATATATTGATACTCAGAAATATTACTACCCAAGAGAGAAGCAGAACCTTTAGACATTTGGTCTAATAAACCCTTTACCTATATTACGGAGAATGTAAAATCCAATCAGAAACATACAAATTGTTGGGCATCCAATTAATATTACACTGTTGGGTGCTCATTGGTTTTCTGGTCTTAGTACTAACCATGATATATACACATATGAACACACACATAAACATATCTCCTACTACCCCACCCACAAACATGCTATCTAGAAACATCCAAAAATAGGAGAGACAAAACCCAGAACATTATTTTTTAATAAAAATATCACACACATATGTTCATCCATTTACAGTCATTATAACAAACATGGCTGCTAATAAATATATTTGTATGTTAGTTTATGAAAAACATGTTCATTTTTACCAAAGTATACCAAATCTAAGGGCATATCTAATGGAAATTCATAGTACATAGTAGGTTAGGTTGAAAAAAGACATTAGTCTATCAAGTTCAACCACTAGGGAAATAAACATATCCCAGATATAAAAACCCTATGGACATAGTTGGTCCAGAGGAAGGCAAAAAAAACCTCTGGTACAATTAACTCCAACAGGGAAAAAAATTACTTCTTGATTCCATGAGGCATCATTATCCCTTAAAGTGACTTAAATATTACAGCTGTATAAAACTAAACTGAAGCATCTTCATCTCTTACCGGAGGGGTGTCAAACTCAAATACACAGTGGGCCAAAATTAAACACGTAGACAAAGTCACAGGCCAAACTTGAAACTGAAATAGCACTGCTACTACAATTCCCTGCATCAAGAAAACAGTCCAATGCAGGGCTTAATGTTTTGAGTGGCTGGAACTCCCTCTTCACTAAAATAACACAGCTACTACAATTCCCTGGGTCCATTAAACAGTCCAATATGGGGCCACGCATAGGCAGAGAGGCGGCTGGTCTATAGACGTGAGTGATCCCACTACTACAATTCCCAGCATTACTTGCCTCTATAAAACAGTTCAATGCATGGCCACGCATAGGCAGAAAGGCTGCTGGTCTATAGACCTGAGTGATACCAGGAACTGTAGAGGCAGCGCTATTTCAATGCAGCGGTGGGACAAGCTGCAATTCATATTTAGGATTCCTTAGGGGGCCAAAAAATGGACATTGTAGGCCAGATTTTGGTTTGACACCCGTCTTACAGCAAGGGATGAAAATATATATTGAGCTTGAAATGGAGAAAATATCTGTTCTGCAGTTTGCAACTGTGGGGATTAGAAATGTATTCCAGCAAAGTGATCAAGTGTTATTTACAAGATTCAATTTTCAATTAAAAAACAAAAAGCCTTGAGGCTGTCTTTTTTTTTTTGAAGCCCTAGGTTTGATGGCTTTGTGTATGCCTCTGTGGTGGTGTACATTTATTACTTTGCAAGACTAACAGTGCATAATTCACTTATAATGTTTTGTCTCTCAACTATGCAAACTTTCAGCTACTGTCCTCCCAAGGCTAGAAAAAAGAGGTCCCTTTTTATAGATGGAATACTCATTTAATACACTTACAGTGTGCCATTTCACTTTCCAAATGCAGTAAACCTTTACAAGAAATTTGAGACAGCTGAAGGCTCTTTCCAAAGCAAATAGATGCCAGTCTGTGGCTAGAACTATTTTTCTATAGCATTCAAGCTTGCCGAATATAAAAAACCTCCCTGTGATCAAGAGATCAAAAAACTGTAGAATGTTTTTTTTTAGTGGTTCTGCAGCCACATTATAAATTAGCACTTTTCATTCAAATTTTATTTAATTTACCTTTATTATTTATAAATGAGGTATCATATGCTACAACTATACTTTCATAATATTAAAAAAAAATTGGTTATAACATTTAAGTGAAGATTATTGCATGCAGATATACAAGAAACTGAATTGGCTATAATGATATCACTACCGTATATTTTTATAAAAAGCATAGTTATCTTAATCACAGGGATATTCATGATCATATAGTACAGCAGCATAACACATACTGACAAATGTATATTTATGAAAAAATAACCCAACATATCTTGTTTCAACATCTTATTGTGCCAACGATTTCATAAACTGAACTATGTATTAAGTGTTCTACAGTATAGTCGACAATACTAACAATTCCTATCTGGAGAATAGATCTATAGAGAACTATCTATGCTAACTATCTATGAACTATCTAATGCTGCTTTAAAAATGACACAAATGAGCCATTTTTAATTGTCGCATAGGTGACCTAGGATTTAAGTGGAGGTAACTAGATATTTGTTGCTTTGTATTTACAGTTAAATGCAATAGCTCCGAAAGGCTAAACCTGGAACTCCATAGATAACGCATACTTGTATTCTCAATGATATGTATATTAAAAGCATTATTTCTGTCCTGCAGACTTCATATTCCTATAAGGACATATGTGATAGCTTTAGTGAAGATCTCCCATCAAATATATATAATTTTTTTTCACTAAGGCATTTATTAAGGTAAAGAGAAATAAAAGTAGTATTTCTCCAGAACTCTAACTGGAAAAAGATACATTTTGCTAGAATGCAAATTAAAGCTCTCTTACCACTCTGGAGAGATGGTTTTCCTCCAGAAAGAACTCCACTTGGCAGCATACCAGTAGGTGTAAGACCTTTCAAAGTCAATACGCTTTCACTCTCTTCTCTTTTTTGTAAAAAAAAAAAAGAAAAAGAAAAAATAAAGCAAGGTTAAAATGTATTGCTGATGTAACAATGTATACATGTTCAAAGATTAGGAAACATTTCATAGATAACTCTTGTTAGATAAAACTTGCGTAGAATTATTAATATAATTGTGTACACATCTAGGTGAAAAAGCAGGCGTGCGTAAAGGATCACATTAGCTGGAACAAAAGAAACATAGAAAATG
>NC_092860.1:89718202-89721137 GCF_032062135.1 Pyxicephalus adspersus
CCTAATTACCATAACGTTGTTTTAAAAGCGGAACTTCTACGCAATGCTGTACGTATTTATATGTATGGCTAGATACACAGCATGGAGGAAGCAGCAGCTGAAAGCTATGTTTACACCTGTGATGATTGGAAGCCTGCTCTTGGCTCAGCTCCCAGAATAAATTGGAACATAATGCCAAGCGAGACCAAGGACCTAAAATAATTACTTGAAAGCACAGCAAGAGAGGCTCAGAGGAGAGTGACAGATAATCTCCCCATGACCTCAAAGTAAAATGCACAGGTTTTTGCCTACATAGACACCATGCTCAAAAAGTCAGAGCACTTTGTAAAAAAAAACGCCCAAAACAAATATTTGCATTGCCTGTAAGAACGTTGTGCTACCAAGTTTAAATAAAATGATCATTTTGAATATATTTTTACCATTAATAATATATATCCATACTATATTTTATCATTTTGCTTCATATAGAAACAATGGATGGAATATTTTGTATTATTTACATGATTTCCATATGCAGTCTATTTTCTTCTATACAAAATAAATTATTTTTTTTTTTTTTAGATATGGTTTAAAAAAAGTAAGAGAAAATTTTGGCTCGGTTTAGGTTTTAATTTAGAATGAAATTGTAATTTACAGAGCGGGCAGGTACCCAGCATAGGTACTTTTACATTTAACAGTCTAAGAAGTGCATTCACTTAGTCATCAGCTGCTAAAATGTCTTGACTATAATGTTTCTATGTACATAGCTATGAATCTGTATGCTAGCTTGGGTAAACATATGTGAAAATGTTTCTGTGCAGATATGTATACTGTAAAGGTGCCCTTAGGCACAAGGGGGAAGTTGGCATGCAGCATAAGTACATGTTTTCTACCCTGTCCTAACAACTCTCCCTGGTATAGCTGGTGGCCATCACAGTCCCTTGATATTGACATATTTTTGACTAAACAAATCAGTTTAGCCAGTTGTCTTCTCAGGACTATGATAAATAATAGTGATTGAGACTGGGATTTACCGTATGGAAACAGCCAAAACAGGTAACTACTTCAGTGCATGAAAAATGAAATGAGAATTACTTTTCAAAACTTTTGGAATCTTGTGAAATGCCATACGAATAGTGGTGGCTAATGGAGTCCCAAAAAAGAGCCAACCTTAATATTATTGTACATGGTGTAAAATATGATGTACAACAAGTGCACAAATGGTGGAATGGTGAGGTGTCCACAAACTTTCAACAATATATTGCACAAATACACAGAACATATAAATATACAGATACATGGTACTTCAAACTGCAGTGATGGTATACAGAACATATACATTTAAAAACCCACAACTTGACTCTAGAAAGCTACAATGTGAACCAGATGCTCAGTGCAAATATATGTTGTTTAATGCTTTTAAATATTTTAAGAACTTGGTCTGCCGAGCTGTAAATATAAAGGAACAAAAAGTTCTGATCTGTTTTTTGAATGACAAGTAAGAAAACAGAGGATACAGTAGAGATGTCCCACCTCAGTACACTGAACACTCTTGCCATTTTCCCAATAGCTCGGATCTTGTTTCTGATTACTTCCTTGCGAGCTGCAGCTGTTGCTCCTGTAATCAACAAAATTACAACAACTATCAATCTTAGAACTAACGAATATATGCAAATATACACACTATTACTTAAAAAAAGATTTGCATAAGTTCATTTATAGTATATTCATGTGTATATACATATAGTATTCATATTCATATGAATATATGTATAGTATATTCAGTATATCTGAGTCAAGACAGTATAAATACATTGCATACATTTATGGCTTAATAACATTTTTTGCAGTCAAAGTGGAAGTAAATAAAAGCTTTCAAAATATTTGTATACTCATATAAATAGTAAATATCGCTTTGGTATTATACTAAGGATTCTTTATTTGCTTTTCACCAAAATAATCACACACAAGAAATATATATACTCATTTAAAACAAAATATATTAAAGCAATTATTTTATGCATGCCATCAGTTTTTAAGTAACATAGAAGAAATAACAGTTTAAAGGTTCTTTTAGTTTTTTTTGGAACTTGTTGAATGAATTGTCCCAGTTTACACCCCCATCTACTTACTTGTGCTTGATCATGCTTATCATTGTGTTATAAAATACTGCAATGTTTTAAAGTAAAATGTCTATAGGAATATTATGTCAGAAACTTTGATATTGGTTGTGGAGGATGCTAATCACTGATAAATGAGAATATCTTTACATGCAATATGTACCTATTAATTAGATAATGTTTATTAATGGTGCATGCAAGAAATTACCCCCATTCATTTTATTTCTAATTATTAGCCTAATTTTTTGTAGTTGTTTTTTTTCCAGCAATTGTTATAGTTTTTTTTTATTGTGGTATTAAAGTGTGACCTGCATCATGTTAGTCAAAATATTGATGTACAGATAGATGAATGGTTACTGTTGCTACACTGCTACAAAACAGAACATTTTGATTGATTTATGAGCATGTAATGGTTTAGTGTTAGCTACCTAGGGTATAGCTGTGATTAATATAGAAATATCTTATGTACAAAAAGCCTCCCAGGTAGGATTTAAAATTCCTAAACTTGTCTGCATGCATGTTACAGACAGATATCCTCCTATGCCTTTATGTCAGATAAAAGTCTCTGCAGTGTCACCAAATCATCAATTTATTCAAGTTTCATTTATGCTTATTAGGGTAGCTCCACCATGTCACTAGCTGGTTTAAAGATACAATACAGTGGAAACTGTTGATCTACTCCAAATCATGAACTCTATTGGTATCAGTGACACTGCTCTCTTTTGATTTGCTTCCTATCTGTCTAACCGTTCCTTTCAAGTTTTTTTTCAATGGTAATTCCTCCTCGCCCACTCTCCTCCCTGTTGGTGTTCTCCAAGGGTCAGTCATTGGACCAG
>NC_092860.1:89722769-89730583 GCF_032062135.1 Pyxicephalus adspersus
AAAACCAAAAAAAAAAAAACCCAGAGCCACACTTGGGAATACCGCCAGGGAAGAGCCATAAAGGAATCTACCTTTTAAAAAGATGGCCAGCTCTATTTAAAAAACAGGCAATCGAACATTCCCTCAAATATTCCCCTGTGGCAATCTTCAAGCTTCCTGTATTTTATTAGCAGTAATTGGTTTCCATGAGGAAATATTTGAGGGAATGACATTGTTTTATAAATATTGCCCTAAGTGGTTACCATTACACTAAAACAGGAATCAGTTTATAAAACATAGACAGGTAGGTCAGTTTACTTGTTTTATATCTGGGACATCTGGCACAGGGAGCAGGGACGTCTCAGCGTGTATTTAGTTTAGTAAGCAAGTGTTTCTGCACAACAGCGCCAAAACATTAGTGGCCAAACAGTGTACTGCAGTCCCTATATTGAATATGTGATCTGAAATTCATGCCGGGAAACTGAAGTAAACGTGTTATCGGTGGCCGGATACATATATACAGCTTTGGAAAAAAATAGGAGACCACTGCAAAAATGATTGGTTTCTCAGGTTTTTATCTTTTATGTATTGAACTGAACCCGCTTTGCCTTTTAGGTTTTTAAGAACCGCTGACATTTCTCTTAAATTCGAAATAAAAATATTGTTCTTTAGGGCATAATTTTAAAGTAAATTACAATGCATCAAAATAAGAGATGCAAAGTTCATGCAAGGTTTTCATAACCTGAATAATTCAAAGAAAAAAAATCAAACAGCTCAGCTTTGCTTGATGGTTTGAGGTCATCCAAGAGGTTTTCAGTAGGGTTCAAATCTGAAGATTGGGCTGGCCAAGACAGACTCCTATTTTGGTGATCCTCCATCTAGACCTTGAATACTGTGGCTGTGTGGCATGGATCATTGTTCTGCTGGAAATACCCGGGAATATAGTCTTAGCAGAGGAAAGCAAATGTTTTTGTAGGTTTTTTTTTTTATGTGGCTTGATTCATGCATCCTCCATAAAGACACATGTACCCTATTCCAGTCTTGCTGAAGCACCCCCAGATCATCACCGACCTCTTTTTTACAGTTGGTGCAAGACACTGTGGGTTGTAGGTTTCTCAAGGTTTCTGTCTAACAATAAGACAACTAGGTGTCGAGCAAAGCTGAAAATTAGACTCATCAGAGAAGTTGGCCTTACTCCAATCCTCTCCAGCAGCGGTCACCAACCGGTGGTCCGCGGCTCTGGCCGGTGCGCCCCCCAGCAGGGTCCTTCTCCTATCCCGATGATCATGTCCCCTGTATGGACAAAACCCGCCCACTCTCTCATCGCAGGCTTAGACAATAGTGCAGGTCTGTGGACACAACTTTTGTTGTGTCCACAACCCTGCACTACTGTCCCCCAGAATGTTTAGCATGTAGGTCTGAGCCTGCAATGGGAGAGTGGGCAGGTTCTGGCATCATGATGTCACTCCTTGGGGGAAGTTTATTCCCCTTTGAGTGGCACAAGGCTCCCTGCGCATGCGTGGTCCGGATTTCAGTGGATTTAGTGGTCCGTGGGGTCTGTAGGGTTTGCGACCACTGCTCTCCAGTCCAATTCTTGTGGTCTTTTGCAAACCACAGCCTGACTCCTAATTGCTTCTCACTGATAAAAAGCTTTTTTCTGGTTTTGCATGACTTCAGCCCTGCCTGTAGGAACCTGTTTCGAACTGTTCTTGCCGTGCACTTCACCCCAGTTTGTTTGCCACAGTGTTTGAAACTCACTTGATGTCAGCCTACAGTTCCTGAGTGACATTCAAGTAAGTTTGCAGTAATCCCTCTCCGTGCCAATTTGTATTACCCCCCTGCCAGGTTGAAGCTTTGTTGTCCCCAGTGACTGTTTCTTGACTTTCTTGTGTACTGCCATCTTTAAAATTTTAAGGATAGAAGCAACCTGGCACTGACTGTATCCTTGTGCCATTAAAGCCAGGATTGCACCTTTCTTTTCCTCACTCTAAACCTTTCTTTTCACCTGTTTTGGCATGGTTAATAGATTTTTTGAATCTTCCAAAAACCTTTGACGTAACTTTTGATGCACCTATAGCATTGTTTTGCCATCCAACTGGTGACAATGCAAGAGAAGAGTGTTGATTAGAGCAGTGGTTTTTATACTTTTCCTCAATAAATAAGATTTGATTTAGGTGACCAGCAAATTTACTACCTCATAAAGCTGCATGAGGTGTGCTTGTGTAGGAACACTGGCATTGATTGGTTGTCATACCCATAGAGAGGCCGATTTAAAAATAAAATGCAGTGGTCTCTTATTTTTATGTGTGTATTAAGAAGTCAAGTAATTGTGTCATATTTAAAATAACCAAAATGTTATAAATGAAAAAAATCTTTTGTTAATATATAATTAAACAAAAATGTGCAGCCTCTTGAACACAGATGAGCAAAGATACAGCCTAAAGTATGCTGCCACAAAGACAAAAAAGCAATAAAACTAGATAGTGCAGGTGATCAGGAAGTCAGGCCAGCAGAAAAAAAACAACTGAGCCTCCTCCTCCACTTTATCTTAGACTTCAAGCTGGTAAACAAGCATCTCAAATCAATTGTAGTTTCATGGTCTAGATTCTGAATAGTTCTGACCCCAGCTAAAAATATTACGTTTATTTTAGAATCTAAAGTGAAATCGGAGGAAAAATGTTATTTTTGAAAAAGGAAGTGGTACTACTATGCAATGAAGATGATTTTTACTAGCATGATAAGAACAGTTTACCCAGCGAATTCCTATTTTGGTTAGTGAATATTTAACCATCTACTCTACTAAATTATCCTCAGAGATAAAAAAAAAAAAGTGTTGCCTAAATAGTAATTACACTTTATTGTAAATTAATGTAAAAGTGGACCAATTTTCATGTAAAATTTTAATTCAGATTTCTAATTTAAAAGTTAAATATAAATATGTTTCTCTATCAAAAGTGACCAAATCTAAAGAAAAAAAAGCACAGAAGATTGCTAGCACTAATGTCTTGGAACTTTTTTGTTCCAGGTTCATGTACACCCTACTCACTGACTGTACAGAGTGTGTAAGCTTCTGCAATAATTTCAAGGGGGTGCTCTGCATTTTACCCATGATATAGGGCATAATAAACTATAAAAATGTCCTACAATTGCCTACTGTATGTTCTCTGACTGAATTATTGTGTTATTTGTCTTTAAGCCCTACTGGACAGGGACTAATTTTAATAGAATAAGATACAGTAACATTAAACAAACAGAAATAGCAAGTATACCAGCTTGTAGTATTTCTACACTTTATACAACACTGTCATCGTGCCTAGAATGAAACTAAACAAAGCTACACAGATCACGTTATTAGACACCTCTTTGTTATGCCTCAGTTTTAAAGCAGCAAAAAGAAGCGTAAACCCAAACAATTATCAACTCTGCAAGTCCAAACCATGTAATACCTTTTTTCTGTGCATAAATAAGGTGATCTTCTTATGAAAATCCAGTGGCACACACATAATGACAAATGAAAATTGGAAGGATGAGAAAGAAAATGGAAAAAGTGAAGTATCTACTAAAGTAAAGAAACAAAAACAAAAGCTAAAAAGTGTCTGTAAAATAAAACAAAGTATTAGGTAAGCAAAGGTAAAAATGAGAAACTGAAAAAGTAAATCAAACACACAAATGGTAAGTGGGTTAGGTGATGCAAAGTGCCTATTCATTAACAAGTGAAAAGGTGCAAATACCACTCTAAAAATATGTGTCCTCAGTCTCAATGAGTGCCATTCCATATCAGGTACATGCTATTATGTGACCCACAGCAAAAATATGTTTATTACTACATGGGTTATATATACCATTCAAGCAAGCAATCTTAATGCAGAAACTTTTAATGTTACACATGTGAAGTCTTAACAATACATTTTACTGGTATAGGAAAATTGGTGCTCTAATAAAGGAGCCATGTTATTGCATAAGTAAAGAAAGGAAATACCATCAATCTTATTAAAGGACTAATCTGTAAAGAAAAAAATTGTTTTAGATGTAGGTAGAGTGGTGGAATGAATCAGCTCCTGGGCTGTATAAGTCATGAAATGTTTAAAGTATGTTTTTGTGTTATAGCTATTTGTATGTCTTCTGTGTTACGTGTTTGCTTTTATAAAGAAACCTAATAGTCTAGCAAACATACATTTGAGGCTATTTGGTGAGAAATCTGATATATAGTGGCCTACTGACTAGAAGGAGCAGTCTGACACAAATTCTTTTGGGAGATCAATCAAATTTAATATTCACTGCAAAATATATTCTTTTACTTTAGAGACCATTTTAATACCACAAATATAACCTGTAAACATAATGTCTTTATTGCAGGATGCACTGAACTGGAGAACCTACTGAAATTACCTTGCATCATCCTTGAGAAAGTAAACAGTGCCTTCTGATAAAGTCAAAATATATTTAATTCTACAGAAAGACCAAGGTAGGAGACATATGCCCATTTAAAGCTAAGCCATATAAAGGCTAAAAGAGAATAGTTGTACAAGTGGTGTGGACTAGGGATGAGCGAGTAAGAACGGCTGGTGTAAATTTGGCAATCAAGCTTGAATTTTAATAAAAAAAAAAATTAAAAAAAATCCCTGGCTGTGCTGATTAATAAATGCAGCCACAGCTGCATTCATTGATCAGCTCAGTGTGCGTGCCCCGGCACTAGAGGTTAAATGGGGACAAGTCTCCTCATTCAAAACCTCTATTGCTCTCTGATTGGCTCACGTGTCATCAGGACTTTCCTTTCCTAAGCCAATCAGAGAGCACTAGAGGTTTTGAATGGGGAGACTTATTTAACCTCTAGTGCCGGGGATCACACACAGGGTTTCCAGGGCTGCATGAATAAAGGAAGCCCTGGAAATCCTCTCCGATCCCCGGGCACTAGAGGTTAATTAACCTCCAGTGCCCGGGGATCACACAGAGGATTCCCAGGGCTGCATGAATGAATGCAGCCCCGGAAATCCTCCTACACAGATTTACTGGAACTTCCGATGGGTTCGTGAAATCGCTTCGCCAACATTTCGCTGACCCATAGGAAGTTCGAGAAAATTTTTTTTCCCTTGCCAAGGATTTTTTAATATATTTAGTGTATTTCAGGTCTGCTGAATCCAGAAATGACATCAGTTTCATTGAGTTGGCTCTAGTTCTTGTGATACAGGAATCGGAATAGACGATTTTACCAACAACAAATGTTAACACAGCATAATATTATCAATTTTTATTTACACCAATGTTTTGCATTTTATATATTTGCATTCTTTTTATTCATACATTTTCTTTTTTACAGAAATATAGGTTTTTCAAAATGAAGTTGTTTAATTGATCCTAATGTATTTTGCTACATTTGTGGTGAATATTCTCGGCAAAAACAGAGCGGAAACATTACAGAATTTGTGAAACAAGCATATCTTGCATATTTTGGTATTAAACTGGGGGACCAAGATAAGTATTGGGTTGCCCATATGGTATGCAAAACTTGTGTAGAGTGTCTACATCAGTGGAAAAAAGGAAAAGTTTATAATTTGGTGTACCTATGGCATGGCGAGAGCCCCAAATCATCATAATGATTGGTATTTTTGTGCTGTGAATGTAAAAGGTTTTAATTGTTACAATAAACAAATGGGAGTATCCTGATTTGGAATCAGCAAGACGGCCTGTGCCGCATGGTGCTGATGTTCCCATACCAGTGTTCAGTACACTCCCTGATATTCCGGTGGAGGATATACAGAGTTTGGAGTGTAATCCAGGAGTTAACAGTGGAAGTGAATTTGAAGGAAGTGTTTCATCAAACCAGCAGTTCTCCCAAGAAGAGCTCACTGATTTAATACGTGACCAAAGTCTGTCAAAACAAGCATCTGGCTAAAAGATAAGAACTGTCTGAGACCGGAAGTTAAAATAGCAGTTTATAGGATAAGAGAGGTGACAATCCTACCATATTTCAGTGAAGATGGAGACTTTGTGTCCTGGTATAACATCCCTGGACTACTAGCAAATATGTGAGTACCTGAATGCTGAGCAGAAGACTGGTGGCTATTCATAGACAGTTCCACTCGAAGTTTGAAATCTGTTTTACTGCATGCATCAATTCCAATTGGTCACTCAACAAAACTTAAAGAATTTGAAAATATTAAAACGGTCTTACAAAAGCTTTGCTATCATGAACACCAATGGTCCATATGTGTTGGATACATACAAGTACACATGTTTCAAATTCGCTTGTGGGACAGTAGAGCAATGCAGGATCACTGGAAAAAAGTGACATGGCCTCCAAGGAAATACATGAAAAAAGGTGCAGCGAACATTATTAACAAGCCAATGGTTGACAAACAAAAAATCATTCTCGCTCCACTACACATAAAAGTTGGGATTAATGAAGCAATTTGTTAGAGCTCTGATCAAGGACGGTGATTGCTTCATATACATTTGTAGATTAGTCCCTGGATTGAGTACTGAAAAATTAAAAGCAGGAATCTTTGATGGACCCCAGATTCAGAAACTAAATGCAATAAATGATTCAAATTTCACAAGTTACATGACTGATAATGAAGCTTCTGCCTGGCACAGCTATGTCATGGTTGTCAAGAAATTCTTGGGTAACTATAAAGCACAAAATTATGAAGAACTGGTACGAAACTTGCTCTTAAACTTTAAAAACACTATCTATAAAACCATTTGCAAAAAATTTGCAGAAAACCTTGGTGATTTCAGTGAGGAACAAGGAGGGAGGTTCTATCAACATATAAAGGTAATGGATAAAGTTATCAGGGCAGATGGGATATACACATGATGGTGATTAGTTCTGTAAATATACTGAATATAGAATATATTGACATTTCAAAAAGTTTGCTTAATTTTCCTGTTTCATTAGTTTTCTATGAGATTATTATAGAGGATATTATTTCAAAATCTAGAGCCAATCTAGCAAAACCAATACCAAATTTGGAATCTGTGCATCAAACATAACCTAAAATGTCTTTAATATGTTTGGCAAGAAAATGTTTGTTGACCAGTGGGTCATTTTTATTAATTTTCTGCATCTAATCTCAATCCCATGGTTCCTGGGAGGAATGCACACAGAATTTGCATAACTCACAATCTGAAAAATATCTTTTAGTCATTTTGGTGCGGAAAACTTCCTGACTGCAGATAAATGACAACATTTTGTAGGTGAGCCAACACAATTCCTGGAAAACATTTTTAAATGAACTCAACTTTAAGATCGATGCTGGAAATATACCTACTACCAGACTACGGACATAAACTACATACCTAATATTATCAAGAAGTGAAGAAACTTTAAAACTAGGTGCTTTTAATGTGAGGTTATATATTCTCAAAGACCCTTGAACATCCTAATAATTGAGTCAATGTGAAAAAACTTATATATATATGCCGCCTTTTTACATTGGACATCTTGTCAAGATCTATTCTCATCGAAAATGAGAGATTTCAGTGAACTACAGTAACATTTTTCTAATTCTTGTAGAAACAGTGGTGAATGAAGGTTTGCTCAGAATATGTAAATATGTTAGCATGAATAGTCTGGTCCACCTTCATATTGTGAAATGTGTTAGATTAAAGTACACATCTCTGGTTCCAGAAAAACAATGGATGACTGTAATAGAATGGTCATGATTGATTTCAGAATAACAAAGAAAACTACCTTTCAGCATTTCTAGTGTTCACCAACATGTCGCAGTTAGGTCCATAAATATTTGGACAGAGACAACTTTTTTCTAATTTTGGTACTGTACATTACCACAAATAATTTTAAATAAAACAACTCAGATGCAGTTGAACTGCAG
>NC_092860.1:89731726-89732868 GCF_032062135.1 Pyxicephalus adspersus
CTAAACCCGATTGAGCATGTATTTCACTTGTTGAAGACTAAACTTCGGACAGAAAGGCCCACAAACAAACAGCAACTGAAAGCCGCTGCAGTAAAGGCCTGGAAGAGCATTAAAAAGGAGGAAACCCAGCATCTGGTGACGTCCATGAGTTCAAGACTACAGGCTGTTATTGCCAGCAAAGGGTTTTCAACCAAGTAAGTGATTGCATAAAAATGTGAGGAACTAAAGCCTTTTTTTTTTTTACACAATCTTTTTGTTCAACCCACTAAATTAAAGCTGAAAGTCTGCAGTTCAACTGCATCTTGTTGTTTCATTTAAAATTAATTGTGGTAATGTACAGAACCAAAAATTGAAAAAAGTTGTCTCTGTCCAAATATTTAGGGACCTAACTGTATATGTGTATTTCCACACCAGAGGGCCTTTGCTTGCATTTGAACTTTGAAAGCAATGATCATTCAGATACAGAAATATTAACGGGACAATGAATGTCCTACTAACCTAAATGAATGAATGAGCTCCTAAATATACTGATTACAGAATGTCAAAATATGTAGTTAGAAAGCTCATAGTACATCCCAGTGAATGTGGGTGAAATGCGTCTAATTATAACTAGAATGCTATTGAAGTAAAGGTCGAAATTACTGAACTACTGGGAATACTCTCCTTCCAATATTAACGGTGTTCTTTATTTTTGAAGAAAAAGAGAAAAGCAGCCTGACATTTAATTTTGTAATTGATAATTAAAAACCACCTTATACCTACAAATACTTTTTTAGTGGTATGATGAAGACAATGGTTTAAGAAAATAATCAAAAGATTTCATTATGACTTATATCAGAAGTACATTACCAACATAATTAGCAAAATTGGAAATAATTAAAAAAAATAGCTGTAGTAATTACTGGAAACTGGAGATAACCCTATGTGCATAAATTTGTATAAAGAAAGCATTAAGCTGCATGTTCAAATAAACACAATTTACTGATTAGCGTGGTAGTACTTCACTGAAATACCCATTCATTTTATAATATTTGTTGTAGATACTAATAAAATAATTACACCATAAAATTCCTAATAGTTACTGTTATATAATTAACATGGTAAAAAAAAAATGATAAAACAATACTAGTGTATATATATAT
>NC_092860.1:89733037-89734472 GCF_032062135.1 Pyxicephalus adspersus
AAAGTGTTTGCATTCTTTATAGCTGCTAAATAAAACAAAGCCACTGTTCTGCATATTTATTCTAATACCCATTATATTGTTACAACAAGGCTGCCTTTGTGTGTTTACAGAGAGGCAAATTTACCTCTTTATAATAACAAAAGGCCAGATATCTATGAAAATTATTATCACCCTGTTCTACTACTCCAGGATTGCTTCTAAAATGTAAAATTAGTAATAAAATGTCCGTCAAACCAAAATCTGTTTTTCGTTTTGCTGAAATTATTATATTTACCTACGTAAGTAAACATTATATTAGGTAATTCTTTGAACAAATCTGCCCAATGGTAAAAATGCTCTATCTATATCAGTTTAGGCCTAACAAATCTGATGTGTCACCAACAAAGACACCAAACACTGACACAGACAGCTAGAAGTGTATGCATGGTGCATGGGTAAAATGATATTTAAAAAAATAAATTGTGATCCTTACTGCTTTACCTAGATGCCTTTTGGTGCTTGGAGTTTCAATGCATCTAATTGTCATAGTGGATGACTATAGTTAGATACTATATAGGGATATAGGTGAGCTAAAACATACTGCATAGTTTGTGCATAAATGCAATATTTTATTATAATAAGTATTCCCAGCTGTTAGTAGAATCTTAATTTAATGTTCCACCAAATATGCAAAGATATTTATTTTATCAGCTACTGACAAACTGTTCACATTCTAGCTAATAAATCACAATGCTACTTAAGTTGCATTCATCCATAAAATCATGCATCACACCAAAGCAAGTGAGTTAAAGCAAGTATGTTTTCTGTTCCACAATAACTCCTCTTACAAAGCATTCCAGCAAAAAAAGCTATTTGGAATACAAACCCATGACACTAATACATTATATTATAAAGCATAAGCAAGTTTCTAAAGTCATTATGTTCTTACCGTCAGTATCTTCATCTGATACCAGTTCATCATCAGAGCAGATGCTAAGTACATTTACCAGCATTTCTGTCACTGTGTAAAAAATACATATATGTTACTATGCAATTTTCAGAATTATTAGCCTTAAGCTTTTTTGTATTTATCTATTTTTACGCCAACCAGCTAATGTCCTAAAAGTGTTCCAAAGCTCTGAATATGCAAACACAACATCCAGCAAAAGACTGGCCTATTCACATATTCCTACTGGTCCATCATAGTAGTTGACTAATTCTGAAAACATTGCTATAGTCAGTTTAGATTACTTGTTTATCTGACAGACCTACTATAAAATTTGTAACTACATCTAAGGGATTGTTCTTAACAATTATTTATTACTGTTACAAAAAACTAAGGTATTTATACAGTAATCACTTAATATTATAGTAGTCACTATGAACGCAAAGATCTTGGTAAAGAAAATCGAGTTTGCATTGTAGAATGTTTGCTGTAGGTCAATGATTCTGCGGG
>NC_092860.1:89735148-89736152 GCF_032062135.1 Pyxicephalus adspersus
ATATATATATTTATGTATACACACACACAATTCTCTTTCTTATTAGGCTTAAAATCAATGTCTACCATAACAAGACATCAGGATAAAAGCATTTTATAACTTGTAGTCAGCTTATACAAGATAAACGTTTTTAACCATTTTTTTAGTCTAAATGAAGTAACAAGCTAACTGAAAAAGGGCACATCAAGAAGCAGGGTCTTTGCATACCTTTCTCTCCAACAAAAGGTAAAGACCAGGTAAAGACATCCATGAAATTTGGAAGCCAGTATGGGTGAGGAGAGCAATTAAACTGCCTTATGTTCATGACGTTGTTTTCATACTTCAATACTGCAGCTAAAATAGAAAGAACAAAAACACAACATAATTATGATATATTCGACAAGAACTCTCAAATTTAATGGCAACATATAAAATTGTTGTGTCTGCAACACACTGTACAAATTGAGCTTTAGGCCATCTTCTGTAGTAAGACCATAGAAAAAAAGGTGAGTGAAGCGTTTGCTGTGAGTGTGTGATGAATAACAAAGAATGATGGATAACAGGAAACATAAAAATACTATCCAGGTCTTAATGAAAGCTTTGACAGTTTATTGTGTAGAACTATAACTTCACCGTATTCTAAATGATTAAACAGTTTATAGGACCAGAGTTAAAACAATTTCTAAAACCTTAAAAATATTTACCTTGATTCTAAAAACAATACTGATTGTGGTGCTCATATATATTAGACTTAAATGTAGCTTTTATTTTTCTCAGGATCCAGTTAAGGTGGGATTTCCAAGCTCCTATTAGCGATGATCTTCTTTATGTAGAATTATTTACACTGTACATAACAGCAAGGGTTCAAGCAAAACACGACGGTCAACAAGCTATAGCTTATTGCACACTGCAGAAGTAAAGATTTGCATACGTGAGATGGCCATGTTTTGTGTCCCTAAAGTACACAAAAGGTATGTTTCTAGGTATTTATGTAGGCAGATACCATGTTAATATACTTTAACCTC
>NC_092860.1:89736894-89737839 GCF_032062135.1 Pyxicephalus adspersus
ACATAAATCCAGAAAGAAATGAACCGCTAGGGAGGGTAATATATGGACAGCACTCTCACCTAATCCTGGACCCTAGGTTCAAATTTAGGCTAGGACACTATCTGCAAGGAGTCTGCATGGGATGCCACTGGGCACTTCCTCACACCCCTAAAAAACTGCAATTGATTAGCTGACCTTGGTACATGTGAAAAATTAGCAAATCCCTGCATTCCCTAACGCCTCATACAGACATGCAATGGATGCCAGAGGATTGTCTTGGCTAGTGAAAAAGAGGGGAGAAGAAACAAAAAAAACGATCATTCTTTGCATGTACTTTATTATGTACTTTAGGCCCTAATATACTATTAAAATGGAATTCAATGTATTCAAATGGAAGGTAGAATAGCTAAACAATTGCGTCTCTCACATGTATGTCAGGAGGCATTAACACAGTAAGGGGATTATTATTACCTAATATTAAACAACAACATTGTCTGAGCAATATAGAGCAAACAGAATTGAACTTCTGATAGATAATGTAACTTGCTATCTGTTGGCATAGCCTGTTAAATTGAAAGAGAAGGGAGTAAACATTGAAAAAAAGAAAGAATGGAAAATAGATGTGGTAGCCTTTAAAAATGTTCCAATATATTGCACCTTAGGCTAAATATTTTGTATCCCTAACTTTTTTGGCTACTCTGCTGTGTCAGTCTATTAATGCAGGAATTTAATAGAAAAATGAACAAGGAGGGGTTGCAAAAGATAAATTCTTCAAATGTCAACATGTAATTTCTGTGCCAGAACTTAAATAAATTTTATGTTACAGCTTAAGAACAGTTTTCATTTAAAAATGTGCATGTTTAAGAAAAATCCCATTAATGAAGTGAAGTAATTACCTATTATTTTAATATTTAAGACCGCTTTTTTTATTGAAGTTAACAGAACATTTCCACAAAAAAAAAAAAA
>NC_092860.1:89738079-89741338 GCF_032062135.1 Pyxicephalus adspersus
CAGAGGCTTTCTACTGAAACATAAAAATATAATTATTTAATTATATTTATTGAAGCTTTAATTATTTCAGTAAATAAAAAATTAAACAAAACATTTTTCAGTAAATGATACACTATGGATTAGTATGGGGGGCTCTGACTTTGGTTCCCCAAATCATTGCAAGTTTGACATCAGCAAAAACTTTAGGAGGTTTTCTGGATGTTATTGTTTTCTGGATGTTACGGATGGTGTTCTGGCTTTCATTTATCTTCAACAAGTACACCATTTGCCATACATTTACATTTGCTACATTTGTCAATGAGGAGCTAGTACAGAAGTTTGATTGCATTTTTTTGGATCTGGATTCCACTGCTTAGTAAATTAAACTTTTAATTTAATTTGATGCATTACATATCATAATACATGCCCAATAACATAAACTAGAGATTGGATTTGACCAAGCTTATATAAAAATGTAGTTGTGAACAATTAGAGATGAGTGAAATATGTTACTACAAAGATTTAAAACCAGAAAAAATATATGCAACTCTTACCTTTATTATTGTATACATCTAGATAATTTGGTGCTGAAAATATTGTGATTAGGGAGGGGAAGCCTGTTGTTTGGCTTTTTCTATACATACGATATCTGTAATATAATTAAAAAAAGACAAAATAAGAAAACATTTTTATTATTACATCCAGTGCTAACAAAAAAGTGTGGAAAAAAAATCTTCCCCTAAAAATGTTATGAAATAGTCTTGTATTTACTCATGTATATACTAAAGCTACATTATGTACAATTAGTTTACAAAAACTTTGCATTTTCATCCAACCTCAATTACTCAGCCCTGTCCTCCTATCTGCATGTTCCATGTTAACATATATATGCAGCACTCCATTATGAGTTGTCAATAATCAAATCCAAAGTAGCAGCTGAATAAACATTTGTCTCACTCAAAATTATTGCTAAACTTCCTCTGCCTGTTTCGACCAATTATATAGTTGGTTATAAGAAAAGTTGAACTGCTTCTGTCCTGGTAAACAAAAAATGTTAAGGTACAAGCTTATTGTGATGGCTGAATGTACATATAATAAGGGTTTGGAGCCTGTGGATTCACTTTGGAGGACTGTTTTAAATGCTATGACAAATAGTTGCACTTCAGTAATTCATCCTAGACAATTACTGGTCCTAATCAGCTCATTTTTTTTTTACAGGAGTAAACCTATTCAAAAGTAAAAACATACAAAAAGCAAAACCAATGGAAAGTTCCAGTATTAAGGAATTGTGAAAAATAAGGTTCTTTCTATTGTGCTGGTAAATGACAGAACCAGAAAAAAAGAGTCTCAAAAGTTCCTTATAAATTTCTAAGTAGCCCATCATCTTCCCTTTTATTCCTATTAGATACAAACATAAGAACAGTTTAGTTGTTTAACCTGCCCACCCAGGTCAGCAGGCAATATACACACTCTGTGTGTCTATAAGGGAAGAAACAGATTATAGCTGAATGCTGAGTGCTTGCAAATTTCTGGAAGAAAAATTAAAGTCTTACCCAGCATCCTGTGCTTCATGAGCTCGAAGTATAGATAACAAGTTATTGTTCTGAAGAAACTCGCAGACAGCCTGATAGCTTTTAAAAGAAAACAAACATGGGTTTTAGGAGGATGCATAATAATTTCTCTAAATGCCAACTTAATTAACATCACAAGTTTTTGTTATTTCAAAAGAATGTGAAATCAGTCCAACATTTAGGTGATCTCATTTTTAAACATGCAGAAGGTGGAGAAGACAAGAGGATCTTTTGGGTTTTCACTACTGCCTAGGGCTTCATTAGACATGTATTCTCGCACTCAAAAGGC
Source organism: Pyxicephalus adspersus (assembly GCF_032062135.1). Taxonomy (NCBI): domain Eukaryota; kingdom Metazoa; phylum Chordata; class Amphibia; order Anura; family Pyxicephalidae; genus Pyxicephalus; species Pyxicephalus adspersus. Next base: position 89,739,919 of record NC_092860.1, read on the forward strand.
TCTATTTATAAATTAGGGAATCTGAAATGGCCTTGAATTTTCCAGGTTCATGTGTTTTATTGTCAGTTTGTGCGTTTTAATAAATGTTTGGTTTTGTATTTTGTTTTTGTTGGGGAAAGACTCCCTTTTTATTGCTTTCTAGGTCTCTATTTTATATTTTACAACCGGTCAAACATTTGTCAATGTCCTGGGCAGCAGTAAAAACAAAACAAACAAAAAAAGGATATAGAAAAGTGCACACAACAGTCCCACCTTGAAAGAGAACAGTAAAAAAAAAATTTATGGCTATAATTTGGGCCATATCACCCACAAAAATGCGATTAGTTAGTGATTAGATGTATTCTGGCACTTATGAGCTGGAGATCACATTATTATTACAAACAATTAGAAAGAGTGTAAAGTGAGTTTTTGCCTGGGAATGAATGTTCTACCCCTTCCACACTCAAAATAAAAAAACTTTTAATGGGAGTTTCACTTAGTACTAGAAAGAAGGTTACCACGCCACCAAGAAAAAGTGGCAGATCTTTTATTTTATTTTATTTATATTGACCTTATTGGTGTCAAGGACACACCTTTAAATTGTGCAACAGTGGGAGCTGGTATTTTTATCCAATCTACTGACAATAAAATGTAAAAAATAACTTTGGTCTAAGTAATATGCAGAATATTTTTTTTCATGAGAAAATGTTACAATAATTAAGTATAGCCACTTCTTTTGCATTTGAACAGATGCCTATTTAACATCTTGAACCTTACAGCACTCCTTCTGATGTCACACAGAGTCTTTTGAGGACAATATCTTTACATATGCACTTCAGTACCCACCCTGACAATCCCTAGAAATAAATTTGCCAGACAAAGCATAGATAATTGGAATGTTTGGGGAAAGACTTTTTCATGGTCTTTTTTTAAGAATTATTATGTTTGTGGATTACACATTAGGATATTCAGAGTAACTGAATCAGCAATGCTATTTGCTCTTTTTATAAAAGCCCACACCTTCATTTATAGCATTTGTACTGTCTTATGTGGTGCTATAATTTTAACTAATGGATGCTAAAGGATACCATAAGATGATAGCCACCTAGATGTTCTTTTGTCAACCACCACACAAAACATTTAAACTAATTAATTTTAACACTTACAAATCAGAAAAAAAGGCAAGAAAAAATATAAAAAGGGGACAACTATATGATCTTGTTGAACACAATAGTATTTTGGTACTTTCCTTTAAATAACTTTTGGGGGGCACAAAGGAGCAAAACGTTTTATACGGCTACCTTCAAAATACTGAACACTAAGCCCCTGATTCATCAAGCAGAATCGGATTATCGCTCGCGCATTCGTATTCGCAATCCGAAATCGTACGCCGTCGCGCTATTCAGCAACTGAAAAAGCTCGCGGCCGGAGCCGCGCATCT
>NC_092860.1:89744713-89761435 GCF_032062135.1 Pyxicephalus adspersus
CCTATTGCTCATTATTATGAAGGCAGGAATCCGGCTGGCAGTGAGGCGAGTGTACGCGCACACTCGAGTCCGGACCGCGGTAAACCGCGATCGCTGGCCGCACGTACTTTCGCGCTTCCAGCGAGCGCGGATTTTATTGATGAATCAGAGGCTAAGTATCAAAACTGAAGGCCCTATAAGTTATAACCCTTCATATAACCATTCTGCTGAGTTGTATATGGCAGTATTAAAAGGAACTACAATATTTATATTTATACCAAAAAGGGAGGGAGTGTTACCCTTAGTAAACTCCAAGAACATGATTTTATGTCTTGGGTATATGGCTGTACCTTCCGTGCATATACTGGGATCCTGAGAATGCCAATCCTTAGAGTATATGCACAGTAGTCAAGGCTGTCAGGACTACAACTCGAATGCTTCACAGAGAATTCTGGTAGTTGCAAGGAAATGGGGAATGCAGAAATGAAATGTAATGATAATGGATACAAGATTTTAATTCTTCTTGAGGACACTAAGCAAAGTTGGCCAGAATTGTTATAGGGGAAGTTATAGTCCTTAAGTTATTTGTACCTAAAGGCCAATGTCCTGCAGTTCGCAGTAAATCCCATTATTTATAAATATAAATTGCTGTGTCCCTCAAAGTAAGATAAAAACTGTATGTTTTACTTAATCAAAGACATCAGAGAGAATCCACACAGTACATTACAGGGCCCCTAATATTTTATACTCTTTCCCAGATTTTTATATCAGAAATCATATTTAAAGTAAATTTTAACTTTTCAAAAAGTTAATTGTTGATTTTTTATGTAATATTAGTATTATTATTAGTCATTGCTATGGTGGGTTGCTCAAATGACAGCTGATGACCAAGGTAGCCATCTGCATATGAGTACTCCTGTGGGCACAGTCAAGTCGGCAATGTTTGGGAGGAGACAGCTATACAGAATTAGCCAGAGTTTTACTTTTTTTTACCCTGGCCAAAGGGTTACATTAAACCTCCAAAAGGAGGCATAAACCCCAGCAAGGATTTTACTTTGGGTGTATTTAGGAATTGGTTTCAGTAGGGGTTTCAACAACAAATAGGAGTGAGGTAGACTAATACACCACAGCAATGTTTGAATGACAGACTAAAGGTCTGAGTAGGTAAACTACACCAAACTGTATGCACCTTTGATTGTATTTCACAGTTCAGCAGGTGTATATTTTTATTTTCCATAAAACTATTTTTTTAAACAAGTGAACTTGATCATGCTTTGTGTCTATTTTAGATAAAACCATACTTAGCGGAGTTCTTTAAAAGTTAAAATCTCCTGTATCAAATTGCTTGGAAAGCAAATCTTACAGAGAGATGAATAACAGCTTTCGGAACAAAGACATGCATTAAAGCTTTCCGAAATTAAATTGTCAAATGCAAATTTAAATAGAATTCTAAACACAACTGTTTACAAAAGACCTTTTTATTTCATTACTGCCAGGATCGTTATATTCTTATCCTGTAGTGTTAAAACAGCAGGTGACTTGGATAGCATAGAGCTGAGCTACAAATGCTGCTTTTTCGGCCCTATTGTAGCAGAATAATTTTTTAGAGAACAGTGAAATTGATACTTACGTAACCTCTTGCACAACTAATTTTTAATCGCCTGATAGACAAAGTGATCTATTTAGAAAACAATGTAATTTGGTTTATCTGGAAGTCATTTGAAGGATTGCCACCCTGGATATTAGAATAGGTTTTTATTTTCTCATTCATGACTGGGGACCACGATCTTTCTTTTTTAACTTTGATGGGGTATATTAGATTGTGAGCCCCTCTTTAAAGCACTGCATAATATGTCTGTGCTATATAAATACAAATAAAGCAAATCCTAAAACAAAAACATTTTACATTTTGCAGATGATCCATTCTTAGATGTGTGGATGGATTCGTTTTCAGGTTTTTCTTTTTACCTGGTGGTTCTGCCATCCTGTCCTATGGTGACAAGCATGTCACCCTAGGACAGGATGGCAGAACCACCAGGTAAAAAGAAAAACCTGATCACCCTTATGTTACCTAACCATGGAAGTGCAACATTATCACCAATGAAGAGAAAAAGTACCAAATCTACAAAACACATACACTCATATTCTCTGTGACATTGGAATGATGTTTTCTCTTGTACACAGAACATAACTGTTAATAATGATAACTGGTTATTGCCAGCAGGGGCTGGGAGCACACAAAGATCAGCTTACAAGATTTTTTAGCAGGGTCAATGTGCTTTTAATATGCATGGCACAACAACATGTGCCATTTACCATATACCTCACCAGCAACAACCTCTATTACTCCCTTAATCTGCTCCAATAATATGTAAAATTCACAGTCTAAGCCAGTGTTACTTTTTAACATGGGGGGAACCCTTAAAATAACTTTCATGTCTTACGGAGCTCCTTCTATAAATACTATATCCACAGCTCACAGTACAGTTGTGTGATGGTCAGTGGGAAGAATATCCCCTACATTGCTGGACAGTGAGAAGAATGCCACCCTTACAATTAGCCCAAAAAATTGGTGTCAGTTTAAATTGACCTGGAAGGCAGAAATTGCTCATTGCCCATAACTAATCTCTGGAGGAACCTTAGGGTATCCACAGAACCCTGGTTGAGAAACACTAGTCTAAGCAGTCTGAAAAACATGTACATGTCTTTAATGATCAGGCTGTAATTGACAGCCTGACATCATTTTATCTGTTGTGGAACAGAAAAAAGGTGGTTCCCAATAGGGACAACTAGGTCTCAAGGGACCGCTTAGAAAAAAGTGTTTGTTTATTGCTTTTGCACCTGTGTGTCCTCTATGAGATATGGTTAAAAAAAAGAGATATCATTTTTTTAAAAAGTACAATTAAATTGAAAGTCACATTGTTGTAAAAAGTCTAAAAATCAAGACTGACACATTAAAAACTCAACATTTACACATAGGTAACCAGGCCTAGGCAGGAGTAATGAACCAACTGAATACTGGTATAGTTTTTAAATTTCATTGGAACTGCCAGTTAAAATTGCAACTGGTTGGATTTCTTTAAAAAATGTTGCATTGATGGAGATAACTGGGCAGCGTATCCATAAAAAAGAAAGGCGCTATCAAAAGTTTTAGAAAAAATGCTCACCATTCTGAAAATGCTTTATTATTCTAAATGTAACCCTTTTTAGTGTATGAAAGGAAACAAGCCTTTCACAATACAAGGATATATGTAAATGTAACTTTTAATAACTCTGTTTACAAATTGTTTGTAAAACGTAGTTCATGTAAACATTTGCAATATATTTTTTATAAACTTTTGGAAAGCTACACTAGTGTAATGCCACTTTTAAATCGTTTTCCTGAACTAAACAACTTTACAACTTTGTGCCATATGGTTGTTAGATGCATAGAGTTCCATGTTTTAGCTAGAGGGCAGTATTACCCAACATGTCTTTTACTAGTCAGCTACATAAAACATTACAGACAAGGCTGCTGCACCCTTTTAGAAGGCATGGCTATGTCATATTCCTATATCTTCATATCCAAAGGGCACACTAAAGCATTCTATGAGAGACTAAAGAATGATTTATGCTCTTTGTATAAAATTTTACTAAATCTCAATCAAAACTCTGTCCAAAATTCAACTGTAAATAAGATTGTTTTAAACAATTAAAGGATATCATTGACTCAGTGGTCTGATTGATCAAAATATTGCACAGTGTATGTCCAGCTAAGGATGGCTTAACAAAACTGATAAAGTACCCATAAGGAAATCTCATTATGCACATAGCATTGTGGTAATAAGGGTAAAATGTGTGGTTCGCAGCTGATTACGCATGGCTGTAAATGGATCCAGAAAACTGTAAACAACATATTCTATGAAAACCTGGAGAATTCTCTAGATAAGAGGGAAACTGTTTTTTGATTTAACTTTTTTTTCCATGGCATTATAGTCAGTCTGGCTTTTCTATGTTATTAGAATCTGTTGTAGCATTTCTCTAGGTGGTACTTGGAATAAGATTGTTATTGACCCCCCCCCCACCCTCTTTTTCTTTGTTTATTTTATAACATGTTAAAATTGTTGCCATCTGGTCATGGTTTCCACAATACTGATACGGTATTTGCATTTTTCTATACCCTAAAATTTTTTAGTTGACATTTTTGTTTGTATTGTTATTATGCTTTTAATTTGCACGTTAGTGTTCTATGTTTTCAGTCATTTGTGAATTTCATATTGTATCTCCAGCTTGACCATTACAATCAAAATAAAATAAAGATGGTGGATTATAAAGGGTTTGGGGAACCTATGTGTATTCTGGAATAAAATGTATTTCTGAAGCAGAAAAACTCCTTTAACATTTTAAAAACTGCTGCCGAATAGGTATTGTACAAATTGTCAAGGGATTCTTAATTAATAGAAAAATGCCTTATCAATTTATCAAGCAGTTGTTTAGGTTTGTTATCTTTCCATGTCTAGTTAGCCCAGTTTTTCTACTCTGGCTGCTGGGTGGCCCTTTTCTGCACCCAAAAAAAAATAGATGTATTAAGTGATTCAGCTCTGAAAACTGCATATCAGGTTAATCCCGAAGAGAAGGAAAGTGTTTTCTTCAAAGCAAATAAGCAAATTAGCAGAGACATCTTCTCTCATAGTTGCCAGGAACAAGGAAAATGAAAAAAAGTGTATGTTCTCTGATCAAAAGAAATGTTTTTGTGAAAATGTAAGAAAATATATACTAGTGCAGTCAGATTAAGCATGAACCTCATTAGAATTTGTCTAATAATTTGTTTTCCACTTGCATTTATGGTAATATTAAAGGACATATAATGTCCCTGAGGTGAGAGCTACTCTATACAGATGGTAACTGTTACATATGGCTATTTACACTGACCAAAAGAAAAAAAAAACCTTGCCTCCAAAAAATTAAGTAGCCAGAAGTGTTAAATATTTACCTTCATCCCCAATGCGGGGATCTCCTTTCTTATGGATGCAAGTTTGCACCATGTGTTATGACATGCAAAAGAATTAACTGGCCTGGCTAGCACCATATGTCCCGTTCTCATTCAGTAAAGTTGTTCATGCCATACACACTGGGTCATTCAAAACTGCTTTATCTTGCCACACACAGAGCAATTTTAAACTGCTTCATAATCTTCAATAATTTCATGGAGAAAAATTCCTGACTGTCTCCTGCATCTCTTGTACTTTTTGACCTTGTCTTACGTCTTGTAGTAAAACTTCAGTCTGCACTTTGTGCCTTTACATTTTGGCCTATTTCCTCTCATTAAACCTTCCTTCTGCCTGACAATCTTTACACTGTAATATCATCCTACGTGATTGACAAGCCGATAAATCTGTTTTATTGGAGAAGACAATCCGATAAGAAGAGCAAGACTCTAAGAGAATAGGATGATAGCAGTTTGTGTCACCGCCATTACTTAAGCTAGCTGTAATTAGAAAAATAGCAGAAATCTCAGTTTCAGTCAATGTAAACAAGTTGCCTACTGCAAGCCAATATATACTTTAGGCATGAGTAGGAGATAAAGAGTTTCCAAATCCTGCTTTGCCAGTGACATTTACAGTACTGGAAAAAAAGGAAACATGGGTGTGAAAAGAGGTAGTTAATAAAAAGGTAACTTTTACTAGCTGGTTTTTAAAATAGAACATGCTTAGTATCTAACCCTAAAAGTGTCTCTTGAGCTACAGATAAACACTGACAGAAAGATAAAGATAACAGCTGCTGCTCCACTCACATTCAAGTATCCATTTCTACATGGGGAGCAGTGACCTATCTAGCTACAGCTTTATCAACTCTATCTAGCAAGGAGCACCATGAAAATCAAGCAATTCCTACTAGAAGATACTGAGGTGTTAATCTGTAATATTTTACAAAGCAACAAGATGCAGTATCACAAATCCTACACCACATTGGTATGCTTGCAAAGGCTTGGAAAAAAGGAACAGATCTGCTGTAGTTGTAGCTGTAATTGTGTTAAACATATTAACAATGTTCAAGCATTGATGGAAAAGTATCTTGTAAAAGCTGAACAAGATGTAGCACACATAGAAAAAGCGTAATTGTCTCCAGTGTCTGAAAATAGGTATTTTTATGCTAGCAAAATCATGACACTTGTCATAAAAGGAATATGGAGGCTGCTGTCTTGATCGTAGCTCTAGGGCTGATCATCTCACCATAATGTTTTTTAAATGGCTGACCTAAAATAAGTATGCAGATTAGGTGTTCTGACTCTTCTGATCTGTTCCAGGTGAGTTACAAATGCAACCTAGTAAGATGATCACAATTACAGCCAGACAACGGTCATACATAGGATGAGGTCAGTAAAGGCTGCTACCCTAGATCTTTTATAGCTACCCTGTTTCCCCGATTATAAGGCACTCTCTTATATTTTTTGAAATGCCAAAATATGCCCTGGGTCTTATTTTCAGGGGATGTCTTATTTTTTTTTTTAAAAATCGGGGGTGGCTTACTTAATGGGGATGTCCTAAAATCGGGGAAACACGGTAGTATCTTTTACCAATTTACCTAAAGCATACAAGAGATTTGGCACTATGTTACGGTTTTAAAACAATGTTAGATATGAATGGACGTTTACTGGAACCAATCCTGCATGCTTGTTCACCCTTACTTGCTGTGCTGACTTTTCGTTGCACTCTTTCCCTGTCCCCCCTGTCTATCAGCCATGTCTACTACTCCTCAGCCTGCTTGCATGAGCCTGCTACTTTCCACCTGTTTAAACTGTTGCGTTGTTTATACCCTGCCTGTGGCTATTTAAGTGTGTCTTCCTATTAGCCAAACCTTGGAAGATTGCCATTGTAATCTGCCCTAAATTAGGAATCCTGGCCCTTAGATTTGCATCCCTTTCCTTATTTTACTTACAGAGTTCCTGGCCATATGACACCCACTATCAAGAGCTATGACGCCCAGCAACAATTAAAGCTGAACTTTTACAGGGGGGGGGGGGATAAAAACAAAAAAAAAACACCATCACTGAAACGGAGACCTGTGAATCCTGTGTGGTCTCAGCTTCTCTCGGGTGCTGGACAGAACAGTGAATGTGGTCATCTTTCATCATTCTTTCTTCCAGGTTCTTCTTCACATCACCGAACTTGCACTGCACAGGAGCAAGATCTGGTGATGTGTCTTCCTTAAAATGTAAAAAAATAAATTGCTGATCTCACTGTGAATGTGTGAGATCCAGCACTTTGTTTTTCTTTTACATATTAGGAAAGCCCCTGAAATTGGGCATGAGCATAAACAGCAGCCCACAGCCTCCTAGCATATGTGACGCAAGTATCCCACGTGAGTGCAGGTTCCCCCTTCAGTCTACACTGCCGTGGCAATAAACATGGATTTTTATGCTGCTTCTGCTATGTTCTGTGTTACAGGGACTGTAGAACACTAATACCATGTTAAATTCGGGTTGCATTTAACAAATACATGTAAAGATTTATTATTAAATACAGGATGTCATTAATTTGTGTCTCCTATACCTTAAACCTAAACTTTTAAACCTAAACTCTATTTCTTTTAGAACTACATGAACAGTTATTTTCCTAACATAAATATTTCAAAGAGAATATGGAGGAGCTCAAGTGCAGATTCATTACATCATTACAGCCCAAGGCCCTTCTTTAGCCCACTGTTAGCAGCATAAAGTATATTAAATGTAATTTAGGCCTAAAATAAAATGAAACTGATGTACTTATGTACTGAGATCCCTATAAATGTGACATTGTAAGATATATTTGTCTTATTAGAATATGTAGAACTAAACAGACTGTTCCAGTGACAAAATGCCCTGAAACCACCAAAGATAGATAAATTATTAAAGTGGTTACCATGGTTTATTGGCTGTTATAATCCTGAATTGAAGAAAAGTACAGCACAAGAGCTTTCGGTAAGCCTCTGCCTAACAAGTCAATATACTGCTTAGTTTATAATCACATTTAAAAAGTGCCCAGACAGTGGACAACAAGCTATTTAAATAATATAAAACAGCAGTAAAAAGTAATCCCCTGAACTCCCTAACTGCTTGTGCAGTAAAGTTATTCATTTTTCAGTCAGTTTCTAACAGCTTAGAAGCATTTGCTGGTTTGTCAATACAGAAATAAATGAGGGCTTTTGTTTAAGTGTTTTTACTGCTTGTTCAGAATATGTAAATATTTAGTGTGCATGACATGGCCACAGATTCACATTACAACGCTTGGCAGTGCTGCAATAAACATTCACTGATTACAGCATCAACAGCCCTCCATGCCAATATTTTCTACTATACATGGGAACATGAGGACCAAAAGCCAAAACCATGTAGATTGCACAAAAGCCAACCCTTTTTCAAGTTACAACTAAAAATTACAATATGTGTCAGTCAAAATTGTAGTAATGGACCTTGGTGTATGCAAGTACTTTCACTACAATATGCCTTGGACAAGAACAACAGAATAAAAGCAACTCTCAGGGCTTGTTTACACCCACAGGACTAGGCTGCATTGTCCCACACAATCTCAAAATATGAACAAGGCAAACTCATCACTGATTTTAATGCACACCAATATGATGTGTGCTATGGAAAAAAAGCACCGGAAGTGGGTGGTTAGCAATTGTAAAAGCTCCATCTGTTAACAGGAAAGGCAGTGAAGACACTCAAGGTCCTGGTTGTGTAAATAAGTGTACAGCTAAAGTGCTCAGCAAAGTTTGCTGGGTGTTTACAGAGCACCCTACCAAATATCAAGGGGACCACTTATTATAAAACGATTTCTTTATTTCCTGGGCCTTAAAAACAGCTACACAAGGAAGCATTAAATTATTTGGAGGTCTATTAAGCTCCATATCCTCTGTCATTATTGATTTGACCACTGGAAAGCGTATTGGGCTATTTAAAAAGCAGTGAATCCAATATTCACCAAACATTCTCTGGTGGAGAGTCTACCTGGCTTATGTGTTTTCAATGGCAGTACCAAAATGTCAAAAAAACTGTGTGAGGGACTTTGATGAGACTTTTAAGGCACAAGGAATTATATATACTTTTCACAGTTTTTCAAATAATTCATGCCATTTGGTCAACATTTTCATTTGTTAAAAACAACTTTACCACAAAACATCATTAAAACCCAAACTGATTACAAAAACATCTTTCTGTATCACTCATTTAGGTCATACGTGTATGAACGTCCTTTTTTTTTCCCACGTGTATAGCCGCATCTTGTTCTGCCATATCCTGCAAGCCGCTGAGTGAACTCAGTATATGGCAGAACAAGATGCGGTTATACACATGGTTACCTCTTATTGAGAGCGTTAAAAAAGGCTGTTGCCTTTGAGATGTCTGCTCCTGCAGCTTTCCCTCTAAGTCTCTCTGTGTGACTTCCAGCCAAAATTTCTGTGAAGGGAGTTTCATCTTTTTGGTTCTTGGGTTCTTTTGATAAATATCTGTATCCCTCCTGAAGAAGTGGTTATATCCACAAAACATGTCGAGGACACTCATACACTTATGACGTGAATGAGTGATACAGAAGGATGTTTTTGTAATCATTTTGAACTTTATTGATGTTGACCAAATGTCATAAACTATTTGAAAAACTGTGAAAAGTATATATAATTCTTTGTGCCTTAAAAGTCCTAAAATCCCTTACACAATTTTTTTGACAATATAGTATTTGAAATAGGGAATGTGGAACTATGCTAGTTTCATTATGGATCACTTCAATATCTGCTAGAACTATTTTTAATGGCAGTGATTGATTTTCCAACAGAGAATGTCTGGGGATTGACAGACTCACAGCTTTCAATTGCATGCATCAAACAAGGATTTGGAGACTGCTTCTCCTACAGGAAGAATTAGGTGCTGGGGGTGTCCATTCAATACCACTCCAAGTAGATTATTTTGGGCTTTTTGTACTGTTACAAAAGTATTTAATCTATTTATATAGTATTTTAGTCAAATTCCTCACCTGTAAAAGTATGAGCACCCTCTAACTGTGTTGTGAGTAAATGTTTCTTGGTTTTTCTCATTACCAAAGTCTTCCAAAGGATCTGACCACAAAATATCACACATGGGCCCGTATGCTGGGGGTTCTTTAAAGCGATCTAACTGAAAAAAACAAAAAAAAACAGCAATTAGATGTCAAAAAGTGGTTATAATACATCCTATTAAATATGACATATGTCATATAAATAGGGAACAGGTAAAGAGGTTGTCAATAACTTTGTTCCTGATTAAACCACACACTAGTCTGATGTCTTACAGAACAGGGATTTTCCAATCTTATCTTAACTAGACACAATATGTCCATTCTTTTGTCCATAACAAAGGCCCTTACCAGATGAAAAAAGAAGATACCTTGGCCATGCTCATCTAACACAAAGTAGTCAAGGCAATAATGTAACTAATAAATCTACTTTTTAAACAGAGTTGTATCCTAAAGGTAAGCTAAAAGGTAAAAGGACAAAAGTTTTTCCAAAAATAGTACAAAAAATGTTTAACAAAAAAGTAGAGAATATATTTTCCTACCTATATTTACAGCCCACCTGTGTGATTTTAAAGCTGGATGCACCTACAAAAATTGTTGTCTTTATTAATTACCAACAGCCTAAGGTCCCTCAACTTAGGTCCCTACTACTTCTGGTAACCATTGCATAGCAAAAAATGTTCCTTTCAAAGCACCTAGGACCTCAGAGGCTACAGAAAACCTACAATAAGGTACAGTTTACTTGTCACCTTGATTTATACATCTCTAACTCAGCCAGGAAGCAGAATGAAACGTAAATAATTTAGCATTGAAACAGTGAAATTTTAGCCTAGGGCTTAATATTATTTGAAAGGAATGAAGTGATATTTCATCGCTCTGACATTCAATTAAAAAGAAGAAAACTTTCATTAAAAAAGATGCATTCGTAGATTCAACTTCAAATACAGATCATAAAATATGCAATACTAAGCTGGATTTCTAAACTTATTTTAGGTTCCTAAATTATTCATGGTTTTGTAACTGAAATACTCTGGAATGAAATAATGCGTGTTGATAAATATGCAGATTATGTTCACAATTGCCAGGGACAGTCTTATTACCAACTGCACATTTTTTAAAAAAAAAGTTAATAACTCCAAGTAAATATGCAATTAGGCATGGAATCCCAGAGTAAGAATAACAATGAGTAGCAATGCGGTGGTACATTCATTTACATTTGATTAAGGTGCGGTTTCCAGCAGGAAAAAAAAAGGATGCAATGAAATGTTTGTGTAGTAAATACGCAATAAAAAAAGTCAGAGACTAGATGTCAATATGGTGGCTATTAACAGCCAATTCCGGCTGGTGGCAAACAAACTGGTTACACAATGAATGATGAGAAACAGTCTTTGGCCTCTAGATAATTTATTGATATTAGAATCGTTTTATCCTTTCCTTGATTCTGGATGAGTGTAATAAACGTTATTAAAAGTTTACCTAAATTGATTGTTAATATTTATCAAACATTAAACATCTGTAAATGTCAGCATGTATCTATCAATTTGTCATACAGGTAGTCCCCTAGTTAAGGACATCCAACATATGGACAAGTCCTAGATATGAATGGGGCTTCCCTGCAAGCTCGTGTGCAGGACAGATGCTTGATAGGGAGGAGGGGGCTGGGGCGGTTTGCATGACTTTGCAGAAGAAATCTTTTGCTAAACACACCTGAGGTTGTGAGTGATCTTAAGGACTGAGCTCTTCTGCAACATCTTGTAACTCTTTATTAACCAAGACAAACTCTGCAATTGTTTCTTTTTGCATATCAAAGCACAGCTTGCTCCAGAAGTTAATGAATGTCTAGGCTCCATAAAGATTTTTTTTGTTTTTGCTTTGTTTGTGATTAACTCACAGTGAGAATTTTATACAGTAACTGACACCATACTGCCTAATAATATGTTGAGACAAACATCTGTCCTAACTGAATTTATCAAAATAATGTACCTGTTCCGACTTACATACAAATTCAACTTAAGAACAAACCTACAGTCCCTATCTCGTATGTAACCCAGGGACTACATGTACTGGTACCCCTGTGTAACATATTGATATGTGTACATGTATACATTGACTTTCTGCTATATATCTCACTCATAATTCCTCTCCTGAGGAATATTAACTGTGAAATGTACTGATACTATATGATATCTTTGCAACTAACTTTGGACTCATAGCTCCCCTTTTTAAAGGGATATCTTGTGTATCTTTGATCCATGTGACTATATGTGTCTTACCACATGCTGAAATTTACTTCTTTACTAAATATATGGGCATATGCACATATAAAGCTGGCTTTTATAGCCCTTCCAACTGTGTTTTACATTGCCAGCGTGTAGAGTTTACATTAGAAACACATTCAGGTGGCAGAACTTATTGCACTAAATCATGCCAGCAGGTACAGCAACATTCACTCTCCCAGTAAAGGTTTACCCAGATCTTAAGACACAGCATCTCCAGTCCCACATACATTATAAAACAGAACAAAAGCATGGTATTCTGACACTATACTTTCATCAGCACTTACTTTTCTAATGTCATCTAAATTGCCGATTTCCGGAGATAAGCCACCGTGTACACATAGGAACTGTTGGTTCATCAGAGCAGCCAAAGGAAGGCAGTCAAAGGCATCCATGCAGGCATCATACACCCTTTCTGAATATTTTATTTTACCTTTCAATGACAGGAAGAAATTACAATACATTTTCACAAGCAAAGCAAGCATCACAGCAAAATGATATTGTTTTTCTGTATCAAGCAGTCACAGATTGTGAAGTACTGCTCCGTGTTTAAATGTTGTGCTAAACTGCAGCTGCAAAAGAAGTGTAAGAATTTAAAGGAGTCTTAATAAGGAAGTAAAACGGCTACCATTGCTATCCAGCTTCTGGAAATGATAGTTCCCGGGAGGTAACCTATATCTATTTTTTGCAGATTGAGAGTTCTGACATCACTTTGACCTTGGTCAAAGCTCATGGGACCACCAGGCAACAACCATTTTAGGCTAGATGTTAATGATACTATTTTTCTAGCAGGCATGCTTTGATGCAAAGAGATTTCAGGTGATTCTGATATGAGCCCAGTCTCTCATGCACACATAAATTGTGAGTGACAGAAATCAACTTGCTGGCCTAAACTGAAATAATTCTGTTGCTTTACAATGCATTTTACTGAATGAGAATGGTTCATTGCAGACCTGTTTTGAACATTACATTATAACATTATATACACAGGTACAAATGTTAGATGTATGTTTAAAGTAATCTGGCTTTTTTTTGCAAAACAGTGCTTTATCCACTCTTCAAAACATTGATCTTTCCAATTAATAAATACACCTGTTAAATACTTACTGGGCATTTTATTAGGCACACCCGTTCAACTGCTTGACAATTCACATATCTAATTGCCAATCACATGGCAGCAACTCAATGCATTTAGGCATGTAGGCATTGCCAAGACAATCTAAGAGGGTCACCAAAATTGGACAACAGAAAATTGGAAAAACATTGCCTGGTCTGAAAAGTCCTGATTGCTGCCGCAGGATTCAGATGGTAGGTTCAGAATTTAACATTACCAACATGAAGGCATGGACCCATCCTGCCTTGTAATACTGGTTAAGGCTTATGGTGGTAGTGTAATGGTGTGTGGGTTACTTTCGTGGCACACTTTAGCCCCCTAAGTACCATTTGAGCTTCATTTTAATGTCACAGCCTACCTTAGTATTGTTGGTTTATGACTGCGGTGTAGCCATCTTCTTATGGCTACTTCATCTAGCAGGATATTACTACATGTCATAAAGCCTAAATCCTTTCAACCGTATTTCTTTAACATAACCAGAACCAAAAGTTCAGGTAGGTGTCAAAAGACATACATGTTTCATAAAGATACAATTACTGTCTGGTTGAAAAACGAATACAACTATACTACAGTGTTATATTGTCTAAGGGATCATTCACACCAGATTTATTATCATGTAGTTTGGTGAACTGCCAAGTGAGTGTATAACACACAAGGACTCTAGTTTGCTATAAGACAACTTTCATATACAGGAATGAACATCCATATATGCCTAAGAGCAACACAATCCATAAACCCAATGTCATCAGTAACATTAAGATATATAACTGGTAATCTTGAAGAGAGTATCATATAGAAATATTTTTTTTAATAATGAGGTGAATCATAAAACTAACTAATTACCATTTGTCTGTTAGCCTAAAGGTAAAATGCGCTATACTAAAATGGACATATACTGTGTACTGTATGTAGCTAGGAGCTGGAATGACTGATGTCCCCGTATCCTACAGGGACTCACTGGCATGTCTCTAACTAGAAACCTTTTCCTGTAGAACATGAACACCTGAAATGAAAGAGTAAGGTATACCTACATTCTTGTTTGAAGGTAAAATACTCTGTTAGATGTCTACATTCATGATTCCCGCGGAGTAAAAACAGAGTTTTGGGATACAGAATTTTCAAGGCCCACAAGTACAGCACACACTGAAAAAGAAACACAGTTTCATTAATAATGGCAACTCATTTTTACTAAACCCTTTTGTTTTTCAAACTTTTAACAGCTAATTAAAAATATAACAGTTAGGTGGAAATAATCCATCAGTATAAAAATATGGACAAAATCCTGTTGTTTATAGTACTGGGCTAATTGCAATTTATCCATTTATAGATTTTTTAGGAATCAAACAGAAATATATATTCAATCATGTAATATGTCTAGAAACTGTAGTATTTTAAACTAAACACCTAAAGAGAAATGGATAATTACATACTGTGACTAAACAGCCATATATGTGGAATATTGGTCAGTGCTTAATAAATTAGTTTTGGGATTCATCCAAAACCCTGTTACCTGGTCCCTGTGTCCGTCATCATCCAAACAACAAACTTATTGCTTAGTGACTACCATCTTAACATGTTCAAAGTGTAAAAACAAAGAAAACCAACTTCTTCAATATTAGGTTACTTAACCCACATACCCATAAATTTTGAGATCGCAAATTAAGTATTCATTAATATTATTGTTACATATATTTTTACATTTTACATCTATACGCTAAAAACAGTGCACTGTAAGGAATGACTTGTAAATGACCGAGAACTTCATGAGCAATACAAGATGACTGTTTCTCAGTGTAATTAATATTGATTAACCTAAACAAACCCTAAAGAATCATATTAAATTATCTGTATTCTTCAGCTTCTTTGATAAATGAGCAGATCACATTTTACAGTTTTACATTCTTCAATAATTGACAACCTTTGGTCACATAACATCTCAGCATCACAAAGTCAATTAATGCACTAATTAATGTGATCACATGTCTGAATGGTGAGCAGAAGGCTAAACTGTATAACACCCAGCAGATGTCACTGACTGTGGGTCTCATTTTGAAGTATGAATAGAAAGGAGTCTCCACTCGGGAACACCAGTTCAACATCTATTATGATGTACAAATGAAGCACTACTATCCCTCTTCCACATTGAATGTAACCATCCCTTAAAGTAGTTGTAGGAAGTTGTAAATAAATGGAATACAAGTGTGGGATCCAGTTCAAATGGCAAATTTTGCAATTATGTTTGCTAAAAACCCTGTAATGAATTTACCCAAAAAAGGTTTGCCCTTAGCAAACTTTGAATTACACTTAGAAGAATAGAAATAATATGCAATCATTTCAGGTTGGTGATTCTAAGAAACCTTTAGGTGTTGGTATTCTAAAAGAACTATGGAGGTAGCAATGTTTTGGTACTAACAACCAGAAAAGCTTGGTAACTGGCAAGACATCACTTTCTATTTGATCTCAGAAGGGAAATGAGCACACAATTTCATACAGATAAGGTATGAATCAAAAAAAATTTGTGATGCACCACTTTTTGATTCTTCTTAATATTTGAAATGTAGATTTCTATGATCCGAGCTTAAGCATGCAATTTAGAATCTGGCCAAATATATATATATAGTTACATAGTTACTCAGGTTGAAAAAAAGACATAAGTTCACCAAGTTTAACCACTAGGGAAATAAACATATCCCAGATAAAAACTTTATTGACATAGTTGATCCAGAGGAAGGCAAAAAAAAAACCCTGGTTCAATTTGCTCCAACAGGGGAAAAAATTCTGTCCTGATTCCATGAGGCAATCGGATGTTCCATGGATCAACAGTCTCAGTTATCTTTACTTTAAAGCTTTTATCCAGTTATATTCTGTGCTTCTAGAAAAGCATCCAGCTTTTTCCTAAAGCAATCTATAGTAGTTCCTGAAACTACTTCATAAGGGAGCCGATTCCACATTTTCACAGACCTTACAGTGAAGAATCCCTTCCTTATCTGGAGCTTTTCCTCCAGATGCCCTCTTGTCCTTTCTAACGATCCTAAAGTGAATAATTGGGAAAAGAGTTCTCTATATGGACTGATTATATATTTATACAGGGTGATCATTTCCCCCCTAAATGTCTTTTCCCAAGAAAGAATTGATTCTGTTCCGCTAATCTCTCATCTTAGCGGAGTTTCTCCATTCCTTTTATTAGTTTAGTTGCCCTTCTCTGCACTCCCTCAAATTCAACAATATCTTTTTTTGTGAACTGGTGCCCAAAAGAATTGATAGCTAAGAATTGATAGCTAAACAATGTAATCTGCTTTTAAATGGTTTTTACAGTACAAAAACACCACACAACATGAAATAAAAA
>NC_092860.1:89761733-89769559 GCF_032062135.1 Pyxicephalus adspersus
GGACATATTTCTGTAACTCACAGCTCTACAATTTAAAAAAAAAATTTCATGAAAAACAGTGTAACGCTTTTGGTACAGAAATCTAGACATCAGTGTAACGCCCAGGTGGTTAAAGAAGCATGTGTGTGTAAGGGAATCCTGTATGAAAAATTGAACTGTAATTACTTCAATGCTGAAGTATCCTCTGTCAACGTAGTCGCCCAAGAAGAGGTAACGTGTGTTGGCAGGCGAGCCTCCCACTTCAAATAACTTCATCAAGTCAAAAAATTGGCCATGGATATCTCCACACACTGCAAGAGAAAAATGTTCACATATTGTAATACACGTGCAACAAACTTTGCCCTGTTCATTTATTATCATTTTATGTCAATGGCTAGCAGACATAGAATGAGGTCACCCTGCAACAGTAGAATGGCAGGCTGTTTCAAACAAAGACCACCAGAAATGTTGGAGCCCTGTGTTCACAGTTACCAACACTGCCAGAAGAAAAATGGAGGCCATTTTTTGCCTACAGGAACTGTGCTGCCTTTAGCTGACATTCCACAAGACATGGGAAAATGTTCACAATGGGAGCAAGAGAGACATTAGGCAATTAGGCAAGGCTCAGACTTAGGTGTCTTGCCACAAATCAAACCTTTGTTATATAAGATGATGACAAAATGGTTCACATTAAAATAAATTATTTTTATATTAAAAAAAATACTTAACACATACTTGTTTTGTCATGTCTGCCGCCTCCCTGAATAGGTAAAACAAATGATGCTGTGTTTCTGACTCCTACAACTGTCTTGTCCTTAAAAATGGCTTACAAATGTTTACTATATGAAACTATGTCAATGAATAAAGTAGAATTCCTTTAAGAAATACAATTTTTTTATGTGATTGTTTAATCACTAAAATAATAGAATGAGGGGTAGACATATTCATCCAAGATTACTATGCAAGGTAAATAAACAGGAAAAAGGCAAAAAAGCCCTTACACAAAAGAACGAGTTGTGTGGCAAAATAGTATTGTGATTTAAATATCTAAACAGTTTATATTGAGATCATATAAAAGACATACAAACAAAAAATATAGGTTCACAATTCAACTATAAAAAAATCACAAGGTACAGGGTTTCAATGGGTTCATATTCATTCAAAATAGAAAAAATAAAGTTTCAACACAAGATCGCAGAAAGCCCTAATTAAGAAAAAAAATCCAATAAGATTGTCATTCGACATAGAAACAGAACATTATTTAAAGTCCTAACAACAGTTAATCTTAACTGTTGAAGAATAAGGTAGGTACTGAACAGATAAAGTGTAATGTACGGTACCTTGTGACTTTTATAGAATAATTGTGTATATAAATTTGTTTGTGTCTTTTATAGGATATCAGAAAAAATTGTTTACATATTTTGATCACAAATTTCTTTTGTCACACAACTCCCTCGTTTGGGCTTTACCCCTGGGTGTATAGCCAATGGCTTAAAAAATCCTTTTTAAGAATTTCCAGGGAGGTGGTAACCCAAATATATTGGTGTTTTATGAAGGGATTCTCCTTATTTCATATGGTAATTCTACCATGCAAGTTAGTCTAATCCATGGTCCTACAGGTATTTTTGTGGATTAGGGGATCTCAAACACTGTGACAAAACATTCATCCAATTAGGAACATCTGTGTGCTGGAATATACCCATTCTATATTGTAACAATATTTATAATTTATTATTAACCTTATGCCAACAATATAAAAAGACAAAAATAAAATGCACATCTAAAACCAGACAAAGAAAAAATGTAACATGGGGCACAGTGTAGTGGAAAAGTGTAGTAGGGAAAAAATCTAAATGTACTAATTGGTAATTACTTCTGGGTGACTGGGTGAAAAAATGCTAAAAGTACAGTTAGCTAAATAAATGCAGCATGATGAAGATATTTTGTCCTTAGTGAGACTTACTTACATACTTTATGCAGTTTACCTATCCTCCCGCCCTGTATCCTAAACCTCCCCTTATCTACTGTCCATGAGGGTACACTTGTCACTGAGGTATGACCAAAAGACCTAGCTTAGGGAGTGCTCTGCAACATTCTTCAGTTTTCTGAGGTTCACATCTTACATTCTGAACCTGGGCCTGTGAATAGAAAACTATATGCTAACCCAAAAAAAAAAAAAAAAAGATTAGTTGTAAAACAAAAAGAGGTAATGAATAGAAATGACATAGATGATGTAACTGACAACAGCAAAGCAATGTCTTTTTTATTTTTTTTACCAATTTCTGCACACAGCTGAATTAAAAAGATGAGATACCAACAAAGAAAGGTATCTGAAATAAGCTTTCTGTGTTTTGATAGCAGCTACCCCAAGTGACTCCTGAAAACAATTAGTGCATGCAGACAAAAATCCAAGCACACTGCACTAAACTGCCTTATGTGATTTAAAAGCCTTTATAAGGCCAAAGGGAATAATAGCTAACTTCAGCAGCAGAAATGTGTTCATTTACCATGCTTTCAACTAAGTAATCTCATGTTTAATACACAAGCACAGCTAAATGACAGCTAAATGCCAGGACTAACTGTCATTACTTGAAAACTTTGCCGACACACAGGACACAGTATTACTCAGTATCAGTATATGTTAATGTAAAAAATAGTGATGACGTATAACAGTTGGGAATGCAGTTCTTCCAAACTCATCAAAGCAGTAAAGGTTTATTTCTTTAACAGGTTTGTAATTTATACACCTCAACAAGACATCACTGCCAGGATGTGACCCCCTTGCTGATTAAAGAGTTATTTTTTTTTTTATTTAAAAGGGTGCTGCAGACAGATCACTGCTTTCGCACAGCATGTAGCGGGTAAAAAGCTTTTCTACTCAAGCTTTGGCTAGTGTATATTAAGTGTTTAGTACTCTATTCACACTTGGTATTTACTAAAACATCTTGTTGTTTATTCTCTTTGTTCTGGCCAATCACTGGCCATGTACAGAATACAAGGTGCTCTGTGATTGGCCAAGGAAAAAAGGCGCATCAGTAAATAAGAGCCGCCAGTGCTGGAAGTACAGATTACCATTTGCCGGGGGTTAAATCATGTCTGTTTCGTCATTTGCACAGCTGCGGGAGTGAGGTGGTGGGGAAGTATGATCTAGCTGACTTATTTTTTTTAATTTAAGTTCTACTAAAAAAAATATATTAATGATGGATGGAGGTATTCTTTAAAAAAAAAGGAACAATCATTTTGTAATAAGTGATTAGTAAGTAATTACTAATTAGTAATAAGTGATTAGTAAGTAAGTATTAATGTCTTGCTTCCCATTTTTAGTTGGCTTGTGAGATAGCCCTAGGGTTTCTTCACACTTGATCAGTAGTGTTATGCATAATAATGATAAAAGAGAATTGGACGATTTTTTTAAATTTGTGTGGCTGTATGTGCGATTTACATGAAGCACATCCTCCTTCGAATACAGTCACACACTTTCAAGAACTGCTAGTCTTTCACCTGCAATTTTCACTGAGCAGCTGTGAAGGAGCATCTAGCATGCAGTCTGCAGAAAAGTTACCAAATGAATTGCTGTCAGTGTACAAAGTTCTGGGCTCAGCTCTGTAACAGATGGTAGACATGACGAGAACTTGAATTTGTGCCCCTGTAATTGTCCATGCAAGCAAATTTAGCTTTTTATGGTAAATTTGTAATGGATTTTTACTCGATTCTGTTTTCTGTGCACATGAAAAACCCCATCTGAAATGCTTTAACTAAGAGATACAGATACATACAGTAGGCATACCTTTGTATGACCAACTAATGTTAAGAGAAAGCTAATTAAAAGGCAGCCATTCTACATATACAAGCAAAGGCTATGTATTTTAACACTGTTTTGTGTACAGTTTGTATATTTTTTTCAACAGGGTTTGGCTTCTTGGTCACCTTTAAATTTCAAATTGTGGGTAATGTTTTCCAAGGTCACTAAACAGAGAAAATGGAAATTAACAGGTAATCTTCTTTCCAAGTTTGCAGAGGTCAACAGGCCAAAGCTGTCACACCTTCTGATACATTGTACTTTCCTATATTTCCATTGTAGCACTTTCATTATGTGCCTCTGTTTTTAAACAATAGTTGTGAAATACACTGACATTTTGTAAAGATAATACACACTCTTTACCGGATAGGTTTTATTAAATATACAGAACTTGAACGCAAGGTATACCCATTTCATAGAAAAGAGAAATGAGGGTCCTTTAATGAGCACAAAAGGCTGGACATGTATCCTTGGAAAACATCCAATTATATACTGAACATGCAAGGTCCAGATAACCATAAACTATATTTTGTTTTGGGGCTTTGTGACTTCATGGGTTTGTTCCTTACTGTCCCTTGTATCCTCTACTTAGAACAAGAAAAACTGATTTGGTTTTCATCATTCTCTAGTTACTAGGCACATGTTGTTTGTAACATATCAGAGCTGCCTTAATTTTCTGTCTTGCAGTTACAACAAATGAAGGGTAAATATTTAGTATAGGCTGTAAAACTGTCCGTAGAGTTCAACTAATAGCACAAATCCATCAATCTTTCAAAATTAAAGGGTCAAGTACAGTAATAGCCTAAAATCCCAGGGCTAACTACCTTGTCCCCCTAAATACACTTAACTGAACACAGATCTGCTTAGGTCACCCCCAATGTCTATATCCTGTCTGGTAAAAATCCATATCCAGTCTGCACCTTTATATCTCTTGTTGAACCAGTATTTTAGGAGAAACATTTCTCATGTGCAAAGTTGAGTTGAGGTTGATTTCAGTTGTAAAGATGAGTTCATTTGAAAAGGGCTGGGATATTAGAAACATTTTTAGCAATAAAATAACCTTACCTGCCTGATCACAATTTTTTAAATACACTAACCTGTCCCCGTTTCTTTGTGGGTGCCACCATCTTCTCTTTCATGTGTTGAAAATATAGTTTAGGTGTAGTAAGGACTAGAAAAGTATGCCGTCAGCTGCATTCTGCTTTTTAGCTTTTGAACTAACCTCAAGAACATACCATGAGAAGTTCTCTGGAAGAGAAGCTATAGTGACCCGCCGCTGCCCATTGGCAGACACTGGAACTGAGGCTGGCATAAACCACAACCTATATTCTAACTTGGAATACTAGCTTAAACTAGTTGTAATCAGATGTATGATACAAACACCCAGTTTACTGTTTCATTCCTAATCACAAAATATGCAAGATGATTAGACATTGTCAGCTCCATCTGGGAAATGATGCCCAAATAACTGCCTAGTTATGCATATTATCTCTAAATAGTGAGATGTTTCCCTGTTAGTAAGAAGACTTGCTAAGTATATACTTTGTATACTGCTTGCCTTTCCGGTACCATAAATAATCTGCTTCTGATTTGCAACACAACCTCATATCTAGTGGTCTTTTTGCGACCCCTGAAACTAATAAGACAATTAATCCTTGGCCATCTTGTTGTGCTCAGGAGTTCATTCATCTCAACACCTCCAGAACACCCCCTATATACCTGGCATTGTACGCTGTGCTTTTTTAAAAAAAAGAAAAAACATAAACTGGCAGATAAGTATACATTAGTGAAGAGATATAACCTGTCCTTTTCCACACTAAGGACCTGCATGATTGCCGATTTTCAAAGCAGAGCTATAATTCCACTTCCCATTCCTCCAACATCTTTCACCTTAATGAGTTACTCACTTTTCACTAATAAAAAACATGCTCTAATCCTTCTCTATCAATATTTTAATAAAAAGCCTAGGCTGCATCTCCACCTTCAATGTAGGATGTTGCTTTAAGACAATAGCAAGTGTAGAGATTTCACTTTTGAGCGCCCAGATACATACAAGAAACTGTCAGGCAATTCTTTTCTCCAGCAACTATTAAAATGAAAATATCACTTTCAGGTTGGCTTTTCAAAAGGCTGTAAATGAGAAAGAAATATAAATTACTGTTTTGAGGCTAAAGAAAAAGAAGCAAAGGAGGGGCCCTTGCTGGGTAAAAGTGTGTATAAGTGTACTTTTTTTTTTTTTTTTTACAACCATTTTACAACCATTTGTGTAAAGTATATTGGTCTAGAGTTGTTGCTGTCCATGTTGTTCATTATCAATACAACCTAAGTGGTTCCATTTACAACATTTAGTGCAGAGCTGACAAAACAAAAGTTTCTAATGATCATTGAGATGTTTATTAGGTGCTGAAGACAAATGTGTCTAATGGAAAATGCATATTGCACTTTAATGGGAAAAGGTTTAGTGTCTGAATACCATCACTGTTAGGAGACAATAATGACATTTTAAAATGCTTTGAGAACAGATTTTGTGATCAACTGACTAAGTTCGCTGTGATACTTGCAGACTCATTATAAAAAAGCCTTTTGCAAAGTAGATGTGAGCTTTCAGAGGCCAGCTAAAAAATGCAAAATCCAAGCTCACATTTTAAAATTTGAGCTGCTAAAGACGAGCAGAATTCATCCTGATCTTCGCAGACAACACAAGTGACACTTGGGGATTTCAGAGAGACTAGCAGCACATAACTGAGAGATGCTAATTTCAAAGCATAGTCTAGTGGACTAATTGAATATTGTAGCACAGATAACAGCCACAACATGCTAAGTGCTGACTGATAGCAACCAATCAGATATCATCACTTAAATCATCTGACAGCACTGGATTTAGGATCTGTTTCTCATGATTTACTTATTTTGCTCATAATCACTGTCTTGTCAAATAAGTACCCTGAATATGTAATGTGTAAAATCTCAAGTCCAGCCTAACCTATCTTTTTGAACCCTTGCATATAGTAATATTTTCCCTGCAAAACACACTTTAAAGGCAGCAGGTATCTAATGAGACTCCATCTCATTTTCGGTCTAATGGATTATCAAGCCCTGGCCTGCCCATATGTGCTGTCCAAGTCTTCTCCTTTCAGACATGTACTTTATGTTCTGTCAGTCATTAGGCCTGTTTTATGTGTGAGCCTTTCCTATGGTGGTTTGCATGCAAATACAGTGCATCCAAGATGCCTTATGTGCTGATACAGTGAGCCTGATTTATTACAGTTCTCCAAGGCTAGAGAGAATACACTTTCATCAGTGAAGCTGGGTTATCCTGCAAACCTGGAATGGATCTGGTCCAGGATTTAAAACATTTGCTAGCAAATAAAAAATTACTTTGAAGAAATCAATTCCAGGTTTACTGGATCTGATGAAAGTGTTTTCTCTCAAGCCTTGGAGAGCTTTAATAAATCAGGCCCATTGTGTGAGAGGCAGTGATTTGAGCGGAAAAACATCTGACCTTGCTAAAGTTTTCTAATCTGCTGTCATATTCCACACAGATTTCAGCCAAATATACAACATGCAGATATAACTCAATAGAGCTAAGATTTGCTACTTATTGTGCTGTCAGCAGTGTCAGAGGAGAACTGGTAACAAAGGCCAAAAGGGAGAGGAGTATAAAGAAAGTTTTAGGTTTTCCCAGAGAGTTCAGTGTTAACACAGGAGATAAGCAAGCATGATGTTTTTATTCTTTGATTTAGCTTTTCATTTAATATTTTTTTTAATTAAAGGTCAAAGTAGTAGAAGAGATGTAGAAAAGAGCCGGACATAAATGACATGGTATAACATAATACTTAGGATTATAATGAAAGCAATGACAAAAGAATCACACTGTCACCCTACAATAAAATGTCTTTTGTTACCCTGTTTCCCCGATTATAAGGTACTGTCTTATATTTTTTGAAATGCCAAAATATGCCCTAGGTCTTATTTTCAGGGGATGTCTTATTTTTCCATGAAGAAGACTACAGTACACATTTATTGTTGGAAGTCACTCATGATCACT
>NC_092860.1:89770000-89839651 GCF_032062135.1 Pyxicephalus adspersus
GTCTTATTTTAATTATTTTTTCAAAAATCGGGGGTGGCTTATTTAATGGGGATGACTTAAAATCGGGGAAACACAGTAGTAGTAAAAGCTTAGGAAAATAGAAGAGGGTAATAGGGTTTGCTTGGAGAGAGTAGGTGGGAGAAGGGCTAAGTAAAAGAAAGCTGCCCAGAGTGCCTGAAGTTCATCTATTATTAAATGAAAGAAAGTGGTATTTCTCCATGCCCAATTACTGATGCTTTAAGTCTGTCAGGAAAAATATTAGAGTCTTAGGATTGTCTTACAGTCCATCAGATTTAAAGTCATTGTTTTATTGATTAGGGTTTAATTTTTTCTTTCTAAGTATAGAAGAGTTTCACGCCTTCAGTTTTTTTTATTCCTTCCTTTAAAATGATTGATTGCATCAATAACTATACCTAACAAATTGCATTATATTGCCTAGTGCCCTAACATTTTGTCTAAGCCTATCTTTCCACCTCTACCTGGCAAATGGTAAGATCACAAACTCTCTTAATAATCACCCTGGCAATCTTAAACCATGAAATACAAGGCAACCCTTACAATTACTGAAAAGTTATGATAAACAGTATTACAAAGTGAAATGTTAGGGTGCGGTGCAGTGCAGGGCAGTTCTTTCCATTAGATGATGTGAGATCCTTGTCTCAGGTCATGGTGTGTGTTTCCACTGATCAAATTTAGAAAGAGTACACTAGTACACCAGAATACCCTTAAAAAATAAGACATCCTGTGAGCATGGCTCTCATTCAAATAACAGGGAATAAATTACTTGCTCAATTGTTCATATACCAAGGTTGCTAGATTGCTCAGTAAACTGCATGAGCCATAGTTGCTAACTTTACAGGTACTACACCAATGTATTGTATTTGTGGCATCGCTTTTATTTCAAATAAAATTTATTTTCCTTCCCCTTGCATTCTATATTCTACTCCAACTTTTTTAGAGTTTACTTCCTTTTTCTGAAAAAGCTAATCTAAGCAGATTGTTTTTGATAAGCAAATTTTAGTTTTTTTTTATCAGGTCAGAAGCTAGGCTATCTCCATTTTAATCACACCCTCTGGACAGTGATACATGTGAATATCAGTGACAGAAAACGGTCACAGAGGGAGAAGAGGTATCTTGTGGATGTAATTAGCTTGAATTTAGCAACAGGCAAAAGGAGGGATCTAGTGCAGAAATAACAGGGTCTTGGGGGACATACTGTGGTAGAGATTATATTCTGTGTAGTTCTTATTTGACAACTATTTCTGTAAGTATTGGTAAAGGAAACAGAAGGATTTTGTTGCAGAAGAGATCCTGTATGTTTCTTCTGCAAAAAAGGCTTCTGACCTCCCTGCTAACAAAGTCACTAAAGTTTTCACACGGAATACAGCATTGACATACCTCTGTGTGCATACGTAGAAGTTATTTAATTCCTCAGCTGGCAAGGGACTTTGCGGCTGTCAATAATATACTCTATTATATTCTAAATATATTAGCAGGGAACCCCTGCTATAAATACATTATCCACAGCTCACAGTATATTAGCATGATGGCCAATGGGAAGAACTCTGCTCTATAGAAATGTTTTCATCCCATATATTTAATTTTGAATAATCAATTCATCCCTTCAGCTGATACGTATTGGACCATGAACACTCTAGTCATATTAGAATTGTTGCATTTTGCATGGTTGAGTAGCAATTCTTTTGCATATTTCTTGGAGGGTGGTGCTTCTGTTGAAATTCTGGCAAAATTGAGAACAGCAGAATGAAGTGATTCATACATATTCTATGCCGTTTAAACGGACCTTGTCCAGAATTTCTCTTTAAACCTGCACCACAGCTGAAATATGCATGAGAGCTGTTTTAACTGCTAAAGGATTTATATTTCTGTTCATGAAATCCTAAGATTTACACTGCCCTGGCACACTGCACAGCCCTGTCTAGCAGAAGAATAATATGATATTTTTTTGCTGCAGTTTTACTTTGCTTTCACTTTTTACCTACAGGATACAATTAGGATGAAAATATGTGAGTGAAATAAGCACAATAATGAACTCAAACTGCAATTTTCTTCCTATTAGCATGGTCTTTGAACTGCAACACAGACTAATACAATGCTGTGCTTCTTTCTCCTGCACTGAGCTCTGCTGTATTGGGACTGTAAGTGAATGACTCCATGTGAAATTCAGATATTTATATTGCTTGCACATATAGAAAAAAATAATAATTGTGTAGTCATGAAAACAGTTGCATTTATTGGTTCCTTTAATATCTGCAAGAGTTTAACTTAAGTTATTGTTACCATGGGAATGCAAAGATACCTGGTTCCCAGAAAAGTATCAAGAGTGACTGCAACTGCACAAAACTGCACACTTTAAAAAAACATTTTAATATTACTATAATCAAACTGTACGTATATAGCGGCAGCGTATTATGCAAAACTGCACATTAAATAGGGGTTGCAATTAACAGACAGATACAAACAATGCCAGAAGAAGAGAAGGAGAGGACGCTGTCCAGAAAATCTTACAAATTTCCCCTTCTGAGTGTGTGCTGCTTCCCCCACCTCTTAGATTGTAGGCTCTTCCAAGGCAGGGTTCTTCTCCTCCTGCATCACTGCCTGTCATTTGCATCCCCTTTTTTTGTACAGCGTTTCGTAATATTTTGGCGCTATATAATTATTATATAATTGATAATTACCTATTAAACTATTTAAAAAATTAACGCACATCCTCCACTGGCAACTTATAAATAGATGTATTCTATTTTAAGGTTGGTTTAGAGAAGATGCTGTATTTTGTAATCAAAAACAAATCAACATACGAAGCCATTAATTTGAGAATTCCAAAAACCGGTCCTACGTGAGCAAAATTACCTCCAATGACAATGGATTCGGATGGAAAGCCAACAGAGATAAGTCTTAAAATGAAACTGCTGCAGGAAGCTGGAAGTAACTTGCACTGGACTAGAGAAAACAAAGATCTAGCCAAAAAATGTGTTTACAGTTAGCCATATTGATACACATCATTATCGGCACATGACTATGCCTAACAGATCATTTGGATGAGTCACGGCTACAGCATGAGGTAACAAAGACAAAGCATTTACACTACCTACATAGACTAGCTTAAATCTGTATACTTGAGGTTGTGTTTTCCCCTTTAACTTTGTCCCTGTGTTATACTTTGTTAAAAATACATTATTCCCGTAAACTGTGTCTTATTTTGTATCCCACTGAGTGGGAAAGGGATGGTTTAGCTTGCAGAAGAGGAATTTCAGAGTCAAATGAGGACATAAAACACAGTTCAGACAAAGTGCGGGCTGGCCTAGATGTGAAAATACTTCATTTAGATTGCATTACATTGTGACAAGACTGTCATAGCAGAATAAGCCATGCTGATTTTATATCACTTCCACTGCGTGTCTTAAAACAAGATTGTAACAATCCACTAATCCTAAAATGCCATTTCACTCAAGATTATATATGGAAATGGTAATCAGTTTGTCAGATAACACAAAGGTCAACAAAGAATGATTAAAGAAAGGTTTTGTTCATTTGGCCCTTTTTCAGTTATCGCCAAAAGATTGTGCTATAGGTATCTACAACAAGTTGCATACAAGCTAGATTTCTAGGTGACAACTAATATCATTTAAACTGCTATACGCAGGTCTTATGGTTTTAAATACATAGATTGTAAAGAAACTATGGCCAGCAGATCTACATGCACAGCTGTGCACAGGAACATACTCAGTAAGTCAGATGTCTGACAACCAATTCCTATAAATGTTTTTAAACTTCGTAGAGTATGACCAAAACTGCTTAATCTACAGCAATATTCAGTCTATTTACCAGCTCATGTTTTGGAGGTAAGCAGAGAATTTTTTTAGATGATTTACCTCACTTAGACCTTTAGGTAGTAATGTATCAAGACTATGCACATTAAAATATTTGCATATTACAGTACTAAGCTTAAAGCTATGTTCAGACTAGCTGTTGGGTTGAAGGACTGTTACCGTTTCCTCATGCCCCTAAACAGCTTCCTGTGGTGGAACACTACATGTAGAATCTTACCGCGCGGCTGCACCATCAGCTGTCACCTTCAAAAAATGTTAGCTCCAGTAAACCCTCCCTTAACCACTTATCTGCGGTTGGAATCTATATGATGCATCTTACACTTGGGGAGGCTCACAGAAAATGTGTAGGTGCAGCAGTGAGTGCTTCAGTAATACTGGCTGCTACCCCCCGTAAAATGTAAAAATGTTGGTTGGTCTAAGGACCAATGCAAAAGGTACATGCAGCTGTATGACTGCCTGAAGCCAGTAGGGTGCAAGCCACCAGGAGCTGCAAATAGCACTTGTACCCCCCATTGACCTAAACATAGCCTAAAAACAGGCTTTACATCTGCCCAACATGGTAATGCACTGAAAATAAAAAGTATCTCAATGGTGTGAAGAGGTATCAACCAAGCCTTCCTTAACCTGTAGATGAAGACACTGTGGAGCAATTAATGATCAATGTTCTAAAGTGAAGCACTGAAGTCTGGTCTCCACAGTCTGCTTATTCCCTTACTATTCACCTTTTCTGCATTCACATTAGAGATTAGAAGGTTGGCATAGTTGGCATGGGAGCAAACATGAATATAGCAGGTTTAGCTCCATATGAAATGGTAAAATGTTTGTAGAGGCTGCAGAATAAAGTAAAAATAAGCAAAAGAAAAAATAGCAAGTATAATAGCTCTCCTGCAACAGGAAATCTATGCGATTCATCCATGCCTCATGTCCTGAGCCATTAGTCCTTAACAACTTGGAAAACAATGCAACTTCTATGTAATGCGAATCACATTCCTGCATGCAGAAAAAGCCTATTTAGGTGCACTGCGTTGAAACCATGAACCCTAATGAAAAGATAGACCTGCAGAAAGTAGTAACAGAGCTCACCAAAAAAAGTGTTTATCTTAATATTAGACCAGCAGAAGCATTTGCAGGATTAAAGGTGTGGAAATGTGAGAGTGGGAACCTTGATAATGCCACAGCTTATGATTGCTGATATGAGCACAGTGGTATGGGTAGAAGGGTATCACCTGCCTACTTGTAGAGTGGATGAACAAATCTATGGATCAATTACCAGGTACAAAGGATCACAGGTATGAATTATGGCAGCTTATTTAGCAGTTTACCTGGAATTCTATTTAGCACAGTTGATATGGATTCAGTTAAGGGTAGAATGTTAGAGTAACTGCAAAATGATAATACTTGCATAAGTAATGTACACTTACTGATTATGACTCCAAAATGATGGAAACAAATGAATGCCTGTACTTCAGGATACATTTATTTCCACAGGAGTGGAATATATCCCAAATTACCTGTTCTAGAACAATCACAACAAAGTGGTATTATTCTTTTAAAAAATTAATTGACAAAAAAAGTAACTGCAGAAACATATACAATTAAGTTGGCGCCTAATAAAGGGACTGTGCCACTGTTGTTTACCAGATGAGCAACTGTTTTATAAAGCCGTGGGCAAGACAAGTGCTGAAGAGGAAAAAAATGAGTAAACTTAACAACTCATCTCATTATTTTTTTGTTTGTTTACCACCAGCACTGATGGATCCAAACTATGCACAAAATGCAGAGCAAGTAAAAAATGGTCTTAATGTTTGCATGCCTGAATAACTCAATTATTATTAAATATTTAATAAATGCATAACTAGTGTGTTAAAAGTTTTTAAAGGTGTGTCTGATAAAAGACTGCTATCCTGTATGACTCTAAATAGGGGCTCTCTAGAGTCATCCTAATTATAAACTGTATATAGATCACAAGAATCGCCATATTAGTGGGATGCACACCTCTAAAGTCTAGTTTGTGTCTGCTACTCCTATCTGACACTGTCACTTTCTTTATATTTCTGATTTTGACCTGAGTTTGGATCAGGAATGTGTTTCTATTTACACATCTGTGTACTATGCAGTGGGTGGAAAGTCAGTGATAGTCAACTTTATCCTTATGAAGGTGGGGGCAACACATAGATTGATCAAAAATATTGATTATGTCACTACCTGGCTGTACCAAAATTAAAACAGATCCCAGCGAAAATTTAACCAAAAAATTGATCATAGTGCCTCCACTGCTGGTATTGCACACCTTGATGAGGTAGAAAGCTATGTGGGTCTGGATAACCGGTACCTCCATATAAAGTTAGAACCTACCATTAAAAAATCTGTTTGGAGAAAGCTCATGGTAAGGCAAAAAAGAATTTAATCAGAACAAAGGTTCCTCTATGATGCAATCTTTCATTATTAATAGTGGCTCTGAATACGAATACATGATCAAGAACCTACTTAAAATATACATAAATTGCATTTTGAAGCATGTTACTGCTCAGTGTTCTAATTAGAAATGAAAAAATTTAAAATCATTGCTAGGAAAGCAGCTGACTTGCTGCAAAAATGAGTGCTTCCGCTGTAAACTTTTGGAATGAATTGCTCCAAGGTACCAATATCTTAAGAAGTTAGTGAGTGCTTGTTTTAAAGCTCATTTGCTGCTTTAAAATTTCATAAACTTTTAAAATATTTCAATTCAATGAATGCAAATATTATAATTAATTGCCGAAAATATTGTTAGAAGTACATACGTTTGGCCAAATTAAAAACTCAACTCTGAAAATGGTTTTGTTACAAGCATTTAGGCTAATTTTCTGTCACTGGACGTGTGCATCACTCCTGAAATTCAATGGAGCCTATCAGCACGATAACCAGTTGTATAGTTGGGGAGACCTGCCCACAGGCACATCAGAACCCACTTACTGCTTTTGAATTGGGTTCTGATCTAAACAAGTACCGTATTTTTTGCCATATAAGACGCACTTTTTCTTCCCCAAAACTGGGGGGGAAAAGTTAGTGCGTCCTATACGACAAATATACCCGATCCTGCGTGTGTCTCTGGCTGCAGCGTGTCTCTCTTCTCTCCTCTGCCAGCATCGTGTTTTCTCCTGTCTGTAAAGGAAAGCGAAAGAAGCCGGCACAGCGCCACTTGCTGTTCCCTGTCCTAACTGCCGTACAATAGAAAAAAAGCACAGAGTGATCAGAAGGGGAGTTTGAATGACAGAGTGATCAGAAAGGGAATTTGAAAGGTACAGAGTGATCAGAAAGGGAATTTGAATGGCACATGAGTGATCAGAAGGGGAATACCGGTATGAATGGCACATGGAGTGATCAGAAGGGGAATAATCTTTCAGAATCTTTTTTTCTAGATTTTCCTCCTTTAAAATTGGGTGCGTCTTATATTCCGGAGCGTCTTATACGGCGAAAAATACGGTAATTGAAAATATTGAAATATAATAAAGCATAGCTGCTTTCTGTGATATACCCTGTACATATACCAATCAATAAAAGCCGTTTTGTTTCATTACACTTTTGTAAATTCTTTGCCAGGGTATACTACATAGCAAATACAGTTTGTTTCTTCTACACGTTTATATATAGTGGAGAGGTAGTCAGGCATGAGAAATAGAAAATTAAACTGTATAGACAATTAAATAGGCATTGACAACATTTATTTGATTTGACACTACAGGCGTTCCGAGATTTTGTGCACATCCTCCAAATTGATTACATGCCACATTTCCTGTTCAGTGGTTTGCCTATACGGCATGTTTCTCACATAATGAACACATATTTGATGCTGGTAATACAGAGCAGTCTACTTCTATAATAAGCTTTAGAGGGGGATTATAATCCATGGCTCTGAATCTAGTGCAAAGACTGTAATGTGTGAAATTTGTCCAGGCAGTTAGCTGCGTGTAGCCAAGATAGCCAAGGAGAAATTAAAGCTCAAAGCAGCTTTGAAAAAAGACTTATGTTAGATGTGTCATATTTACCGGTATACAGGGCGCTTTTTTTTAAACTTGGCTCAACAGCTTCATGTGTCAATGCTGCCAAATCATTCTTACCTTCTAATATAGTATATATGCTACATTTCCAGCTGGGGTATTTTAGCAGATAAGCAGCATTCATAAAGAAATATAGCAGTGGGCAACGCGGATAAGTCAGCTACTATTTTTTTTTTTTTATTATAGTATATTAAAACAATTCATTTTATTAATCAATAAATCAATTGATGCTGAATATTTGTAATAATAATAAACGGTTTCCATAGCACATTATATAATACATTTACGTATACGTAGACAAGGCATTACCTATTTATATATGGAAATTGTAAAGGAGATCACAGAAATAATTATTTAGGAAAAAACAGGAATAGGGGCTTGGATAACTAAGCTATAACATGTATAGCCCATTCTTTATAGGTTCTTAAATAAAGCTTCAACAAATAGGAAAGCCACATAAGGGATAAGATTGTGACACCAGAAAAAGGTTTTCAAAACCAGTTTGCTGGTACAGCAAAGATGTGTAATGATATAGTGGCATGTAATAGTACTAACCAAAAAATAAGGATTTGCATACCAGGAGGACAGGGTTATTGAAATGCCTACCTGTTTCTAATAATGCACAATCAGGACTATTACTCTGTCTTTATCTGCTGAACACAGACCCGTTCTAATTTCATAACAAATAAACTGAAAGTAATAATAGATATTAGCTCATGGTTTAAGGTAAATCATAGAGATATCCTATATTATACCCTTCAAGTCACAAATAATGCAGACATTTCAAAATGCAAAGGGCTTAGCTAGAATACTGGGGCAAAGCTCACAGATATGCCTCTGGTTCACCAAATGAAAATAGTCAAGAAAGTTGCTGTTTATAATAAGGCAACTATAGGCTGGCTAGTTCACCATCTGCAGACAACACTGACAAAGGTTTTATTGAAAACTGAAAATAAAAGTTACACTATATCTCTACATGTACTTTAAAATCATCACTCACCTGTCACTGGAGCATCAATATCCAGCAAGTTTTTTTCCATGTGAAGAATTGAAGCTCCTTCTGTAATTATTCTGAGAGCAACACTTTCTTCCAGTCTTCCCTCTTTCATTAAATGGGCTTTTAAGACGTCTACTCGAGGTTTGCCATCATTGTCAAATACTTCTTTTGCTGTAAGCCTATGGCTTGGTGGAAATGGTACAGCTAGAGAAAAAATAAAAAAAAGCAATTAATATTAAACCAGAGAATTTTAGCATTATTTCCTATACCACCCAAATACTTCCTAATCTGCCTATTAAAGTTTGTACTTGAGTAAACCTTTACCCTGTATTAGAATGTTTCACCCATTCTTGGATTACAAAGTCAAAGGAACAAGGATTTCTGTTAGATGTATCTGCACAAAGAACAGACCACCTAAAAAATTGTGAGAACTTCTAAGGAAGTTTTATCATCTTTAAATTTGTTCTGATGTGACAAGTACAGTTAGCTCCATAAATATTTGGACAGGAACAATTTTTTTCTAATTTTGGTTCTGTACATTACTACAATTAATTTTAAATGAAACAACTCAGATGCAGTTGATCTGAAGACTTTTTTTCACATCACTTCATTTCAGGGCCTCAAAAGTAATTGGACAAACTAATTAAAAGTAATATGGGCCTAACTGTATGTATCAGCAAGTGGTAAACTAGAAGAGCTCAGCAACTGCCGAAGAGCTGCAGTTTAAGAAACAACAGTGTACACTGGTATATTAATTACTAATATGATCAGAGCTTTAGCTCTTATTGTGCCAGCTGTACAAGGTCTTTTACACCACTTGTAAGAGGATCTGCAGTTATAAGTGATCACAGTTCAATGCTGGTATCTTTCTGAATAGTCTGGCTAGGTGCCTCTGGCAAAGGATGAAGCCCCAACAAGGATTGATTAGTGTCACGACTTGGCTTAAAAGTTAGGTTTGTACTGGGGTAAGGGAATGGATGTTTTATGAAAGTTTTATGGTTAGGGTCAAGGAACTTGGTGACTATTTTAACATATAATAGCTTTTTAAACAATGGCTGTAGATTTAATCTGGGATATATACTATCAAACAAGAATGTTTTTTTTTCTGGTAAAATAATAACTTAAAATCTAGAATGGTATTTCTTCAACATGGAAAAAACTAAACCATATAGTACATATAGAACAGATAAACATTGGCAATAGGCTTGCATAAAAATCTAGCTTCTGTACAGCTGTCCAGCGAGACATTGTCTAGCGAGTGATCCAGTTTGCCAGATCATTAAACAACCAATAAAAATTACCGCTGCTTTTCTTTCCCCTTTCTCTTCTTTGAGCATAGAAATCCTAAGATCTGAATAGCTGTCACACAACACAGCCCTGTTTAGCTAGGACTAGCTTTTTAATACCTGAAAGGGGACTAAAATTCCACTTTTTAAAATTTGTGATCAGGCAGGGATTTATTGCAATAAGGGACATGTGGTGTCCCTTATGCAAAAAATATTCCTCCTTGCCTAATAGCTTGCTCAAGCTGTCAAAATCCATCCAGCTTTCCCTGTGGTTTCCGGCACTGAGGGTCGCAAGAAGAATAGAATGACGAAGGCAGGGGTGTCTTGCAACAAAATGGGAACAAGTGCGTATTAAGGGGTTCCACTTTAAGTTCCCCTCATGACTTCCTTTTCAGTGTCTGGACAGCAAAGTGCAGCAGCAGGCTGGTGAACTCATCTGTCATTCTGTTCTCTCTTCCGGTCAAGATAACTTCTTGCAATGCAGCAAAGCTGCTTCTCCTTCCCCTTTTCTTAACTCAGACTGGACAGTAGACTGCAAGCCTGAGATCAAATTCAGATACTTGCACTGCTTACATACCAACTGAAAGCTTTTTTTTCTGCTTTAGTTAATCACATTTAGCCACCCCCTAAAAAAAGTGAAACTTTAAATGAACAGGTTCCCTTTTTCTGGTATTTGCATGGAGCAGACTTTGACATGTATTCACACACTACATGCATCATTCAAGAGTGGTCCACCTCTTCAGCCGGTTACAAAATAGATGTCATCCCTCTAAAAGTTAATGGACCACTTGCATCCACAAGCAAATGACTAGCAGTCTGCTATTATTATCATTATTACAATTATTATTAAACAGGATTTATAAAGCGCCAACATTTTACTCAGCACTGTACAATAAATAGGGGTTTCAAATGACAGATACAGACAGTGACACAGGAGGAGAGGACCCTGCCCGAAAAGCTTGGAATCTAGGAGATCTCCTAGCCTAAATATTTACTACGAACAGGTATTTGTTTCAGACATAATGCTTTCATACACCCTACTTAGATACCCAGTAATTGCTAAAGCCACGGTATAAAAAATTAAAGGCCAAACCCAAGT
This sequence comes from Pyxicephalus adspersus, assembly GCF_032062135.1. Lineage (NCBI taxonomy): Eukaryota > Metazoa > Chordata > Amphibia > Anura > Pyxicephalidae > Pyxicephalus > Pyxicephalus adspersus. The sequence goes on from NC_092860.1 coordinate 89,781,274, forward strand.
GGAGGGACATGCTAGATGCATTCTGATAAATGTGCATGCTGAACAAATGCAGTAGCCTTTTTGGAAGCCTAGCAACTATTGCAGAAGCTAATTTTAGGTAAATTTCCTGGTAGTAGGAAATATATCATGACCAAAAAGTATCAATGCTCCTGGAACCAGTAGAAAATCCAGGATGAATCACCTCCTAGTTCACCAAACTAATCCCTTTAATTCCCTCTTCAAATGCCTGCTCACACATTATTGAGATGTGTTTGTTGATGTCATATCAACATAAGAACAGAGATTACCAGTGACCTTAGCTTTAATTGGACTGTCAAAGATCAAGCCACCTTTAATTAGTCATTTCACTAATCTGATGTCCTTTAGGAGGTAACCATTTACTATTCCCCTGTACTCGTTTACAGAAGATTTATTTGGCTGGGCAATTACATTTACCAGGATTTGTTTAGCCACACCTTATCTGTAAGAAGAAAAATACACTTGGGCGTTTTATTTGTCTTGCCAAAAGCAACACATATCACTATGTCTTTTTCGTCAATGAACTATTGGCTAGTTTGCAGATAGAATTTCTTAAAGGATATTTGTATAACCAAAAGGTAGGTTGTAAGTAGTTCTAAAATGTAACAGAAAATTAGTTAAATACAATTTATATCATATTATAGACCTGGGAACATAAACAATTGTAAATCACTGGTTTATATAGTGACAACTAAAAATAAATTTGTACCCTTCCCCATTTATAAGAAGAAACTATTCCATTGCTAATACCCATATGTTCCCCTATCACCATTCAAATGACTACCAGTACTTCCAGGAATGGCAAATCAAGCAGCAGCACTGGTTACTTCAGAAGTCACTCACTACAACTAAGTGCTGTCATATCCTTGTTTAGCCCCTGACCTAGTAAAAGCCATACATTCTGGACAGGACCCTGGTAGTTAAATGGAAGGCAAGCATAAGCAGTAAAGGGAATGGACTATACTGAGAAACTCTTACTATGCCCATTTAGGTCCCCTCTTGCTGCTGGTATTCACAACTTAGCTGCCAGTGATATATGTATAAAAAGTTTTAGATGCATATATTGCAGGATCTGCTTGTTTTGAAATACAGTCTTCAAATAAAAGAAGACTTGCCTTTGTGTTTTTTCTTATCAGGGGTACACCGTTTCCCTCCCCTATTCATAAAAAGGCTTCACTATGTGTATAGCCATCATTTCTTTAGTTGCTGGAAACAACCAATAAAGTGATAGCCTTTAAATGATATAACTCTCATAGCCTCAATCAGTATTTTTTTTAAAAAAAGCAGGTGACCAAATCCATAATACATATTTGGCTTTCTCAGGATGGAGTAGAAACTTATAAGAACTGCCATTGCTTCAATAGGAAGACCCCACTTAGCTATACAATATGACACAGAAATCTAGACCACTATAGACAAATACAAGGGTTGCAAAACTATGACAGGTCAAGCTTTTTACAATTATTTGCTGTTAGATTGAAGCTACATTGTACATTGTAGAATAAAGTTAAAGATGTAGATTTAAGGGCACAATTTTCAATGTAGGTAAACTTTGTGTTCCAAAAGTAAGTTTAGCAAAATAGGAAAATAGCCCTGGAAAAATATCCAGCTATCAAAGCCTCCAATGCACACAGTAAATGCACAACAGATTTCCTGCTGCCTAAGACTTCCTACACACGTATGCAGTCGCGCCCAAGGACTTTTATTATTTATTTAAAAACCATTAGATGTGTTATTTTTGTCGATTTCCAAGGAACAACCCTAACTGTGCAAGTTGCTTAAAATACCTGCCTGCCTAAATAAACAGATCCACTGAAAAAAGAACTTACGGAAAATGTTACAGACCATGTTTACTTAACAACACTGGTAATGTCAATTATATGCCTTGTATACGGCACAGTGGCTGACAGTTCACTTTTATGTGGTTTCCTGATAACAAAAATACTTATTTTGGTTTCACTCACATGACCAATAAATGAAAGGTTTGCAAAATGATGTCAATAATTATTTTATATCTTCTGGTAGAAAAGCAATTTTCACAAAACATGTTTCACATTCCAGCTCTTATTCCGAACCCTTCCTATTTATAATAACTGAATGGCGGTCATTTTCTTGGGAACACCACCAGCTGCACGAGTTAGCAAAATACGCATTTAACCAAGTACCTTCAGGTTTTATCATAGATGTGACATATGATATATGTTTTTGTCATGGCTTCTGATTAATGCTTCCACTGGATTTCTAGGATTACACCAAAAGTAAAATACAGCTCACGGTCTTGGCTGAATGAATACAATGGCATTAAGCTAACCAATAGATTTTTGAACTGAGATTTGACAACATAGCAGATTGCCAATTGGTGTTGAGCCTACATTTAATTTAGTAGGCTTCTTCTTTTTCATTAAATAACAATTTTTTGGCATTTTATTAGGATTTTTTTCATTGTATATTTAATTGTTTATTACATAAACATATGTTTATGTTGGACTATGACTTGGTGGTCGCTGTGACCAGATTCTCCATTAAGACATATAATGTCTCAAACACATTCATAAAGCGTAACTAAATATCTACACAGGAATTATATATATATATATATATATATCTCTTCTCAGACTAACTTTCTTTTTGTACTTAAATTTAGCCATAAAGGTTTTTGAAAGATTATTGCGATATTCCCCCCTGATGAAGCAGATTCTCTCTGCAAAACGTGTAGGGTCTTACAATTCATTTAAATTTTGCCTTTGAGACTGTGCACTCATTTTATACAATATGAATTTTGTTTGTTTCTTTACTTTGAAATTGGAATTTAAAAAAAAGATTTTCACTACTTCTGCTACCATAGAATTTCCCTACTTTATGTGGCTTCAGCTCTGTTTGGTGAGTAACTACAAGTCCCTTCTCTGTGCTTTGTGCTTTTGTTGTGTATGATATATGGCGAGTTGGTAATTATATCATGATACTGTCTATTATGGATTTTTTTTAATGTCTGCGCTCCTAATTCTTTGTTACGGAAGCTATTTAGAAGTCTGAAAAAGGACAGAAACTATAAATTTCTGTTCCTAAATAATGGATGAGCAGAGTGCTTTTGGCAATAATACATTTACGGTAAAATTACGGATTTCACACACTTAATTTCCTTTATATAGGGAGTATTTTTTTTATGGGGGGGTAGAGGGGTGTGTAAAAAAGGTAGTTAAATATGTTCCTAGTTTTATTTCTTCTTGTGTACTTTAAAGCTGTTGTATATTTTTTACATTTCATTTTGTTGTATTTTTTCTGCGTCTAGAAGCTTCCAGGTTTCTTCACCTTTTGTCCGAAGAAGACAGCAAGAGATTTTTTTTCAAGGTGAGAAGATATCCCCTTGTAGGGAGTTGCCAATAGATAAGGTATCCCCACTACAAGACTTGCCTTTATCTGCTGTTTGTGAGACATTTTACACATCTTGAATTTTCTTTGCTTCTTGTACTGTAAGCAATGATCAACAGGACCAAAATAGTTAAGAAGAATTATCATAGAAGGAACAGAGTTTCTAAAACGTATGTAACCTGTCTTTACAAGTTAAGTGGCCCTTTTCAATAATCCAGGTTTGCACAATGCTTCTAGGGACCAACAGTAGTATGCTTGCCCTGGAGCCTTTTAACTTTGAGTATAGGGGGGAAAAATGGGAACTTGCTACTGAGTGTCATAGATGTAGAATATCAGAAATTCTTAACAAATTTGTACTAAAAGGATTTGATAGCAGAGACTACATCAATCTCTATATTGCTTTGAGTGCCTGGTAAAAGCATATTGATAAATGTAGATAGGACCATCATGATGCTTTTATCTTACCTGAATTTATGAATGGCAATGTATCCTTACCATATCTATTGTGGGGCAGGAGAAAAAGCAATGCATTTAGTTCCCCTACACCTTTGGGAATGGAAGGGGGGATTTCTCTTACATATATATTACCAGCAATTTAGAGCGTACAGCACAATTTCCGTGCACGTTGCTTAGTCTCAGATGAAGGATACAGGGTGTGATAAACAGGAATGTGTGGGAGAGTTTGTACCAGCTCAATTTGTCCAAGCCGCAGAACAAAATGTTTCCGTTCATGGCATATTAACAAACAGTAAAAGTTACTCAGGTCACACTTTACAGCTTACCACTTCATAAAAAGAAGGCCTAATTTAACAGGACTAACTAGGGTGTATCTATAGCCACTGAAACAAAGCCTGATACTATCCAGTTGTATATTTATCTGTTCAAGCAGCACTAGCATCTAGGAAATAATTATGTGTAAAATAATGTATACACAATGAGGTCACTTCTATTCGGTTAATAGGAAAGCAATTGTTATATGTGATATTATGATATTAAAATGATTGAGGTCAGAACAGGGTTTGGCTTTTATATTGGATAGTCAAAGAGGCTCAAAATTATTTGCTGTAGGCCTATATAAAATATACAAATTATCACAAGGAAGGACAACAAAACAGGAAAATATAACAACCAAAAAAATGATTTCTCAAAATCAGGTGTTTCTTTAGCTGTAATACCACTGTATGATGTTTTGCCAACATTTGGCTTCAAACTTGTGGTCAGGTTAACATTTCACAGTACATAATACAGTAATCTGTAATCAGAACACTGGTGCCTATAAACATTTATAATTCAGTTGGGGAAGAACTAAATGGCAGTTAAAAATTGCTCTGCTCATGCAGGACAAACTTACAGGTTCATTTTTGGGTAAGTTTACAAGGGTGGTGAAGTTGGGGTGCAGTTATTGCTTCCTTACACCCATGAAAGAGCAATGAGAAACAATACTTGGTAAGATCCAAGCTGGGGCACTTATCAAACATTCCCCTATACTAAAGCTAAGTACACACTTCCAAAAATTATCGTTAGAAAACGAGTGATTACAACCGATCAACGATTATATTTAAACAATCGTATTGTGCACAATTCGGTACATGCTGTAACAATACGATCGTTCAAATAAAATCCACCAATAGTGTCCACACACTAGATACAATTGCTTGAACGATGCAGGAAGTGACATGTAAAGGAGAAAATGTATTGCAGAAAAATGCACGGTCACTGAACGACTGTACACCCGATAGTGAATGCTCATCGGCCAGATCCGCTGTGATGGTTGTTCATTTCCAAAGACAATCCTCGCTCGTCTGCGTCTTTAATCACCCTTTTTGTCAACCATTTTCGGCTGATTGGTTGTTCGTTTCCAACGATAATTATTAGAAGTGTGTACGCAGCTTTACACTCATCACAAAAGTTGCAAACTGCCAAGGATACCAGCCAAAAGATTTGTATTTCGGTTTATCCAGTTTTGTGACCAGGGTATTCGTGTCAAGCTGCAGTTAAAAACAAGTCCACAATAAATGAGTAGGAGACCACTTATGTGTGTGCTTACTAACACACACACAAGATTCTGGTACAGTACTACGTGTTAAAAATGGGAAGCATATTCATAAAACTTTCTATTAAACTGTATCTACCTAGAATAAGCTGTGTGCACAATTTCAGTTAGAATGTGACATTTCAGTATTTGCACTTAAGTGCATACAGAATTCAGAAATACTTACTACTAAGCTTTTCTAGAACCATAGAAAAGTGTTGTAAAAAAAAAGCCTAAACTAACAAGATGTGTGAATGTGGAAACTGAGCATCAGACAATAGATGACTTTGTATGTATTGTGCTTTACCTAGTAGAGGTCTTATTGCAATACACTGCTGTGTGCCTGATTTAGATGCTCTGGGTTGTGATGGCTGCTTGAATTCCATGTTCTACCAGCATGAATTTGCTACTATTCATTTATTATTCATCAGGCATGCTGCGGGTTGTTCAGAGGAATCCTCTGTCAGCATTTGCAGGACAATTAAAAAAAAAAGTTGCAGCTCTAGCATCTAAGCATCGAAAAACAGTGAATCATTGATTCATACATAGAAATAAAGGGTGCGGTACTAAAGCTATAAGAGGCCTTAGCATTCAAGGAAGCCATAAACATAATTTCAGATTTTATAGAGAAAAGTGTCAGTTAAGTTTTTTACGTGTATTCTGCATACCATTGTATGATAAAGTAACTGAATACAGCAGTAAAATTCAGACACTACAGCAAACTTTATTTTTTTTTTTGCAGTAGCTGACAATAATATACTTGTTATACTCCTCCTCAGAACCTAACATACAAAATCACCATATAGTTAATAATTCGTAACTAACCAAAATGTTTCATTTCACTAAAATATTTCTGGGGGGAAAATTGGGAATGGTCAGTTCAAAGCAAACCTTTGCAGAGTGACACACAGTTCAAGAAATGCCAATACACTGAGTGCTGGGCCCCAAATAGTCACATATTTTGCTCAATAACAGTGAGAGTATTCGTCCGCCTCAATAGCTCAAATCTAAAATTTATTTTCTAAAGGAAAATAATGACAAACTCTTAAGAAAGGCCACTTATGACTGTATGTGTCACCAAAAATAGAAGGCACAACATTTAGGGGCTCCCCAGTTCACCTTCATTAGGGCTTGTAGAGCAGTGTTCTCCAGCCCCTTTTAATTGGGCGCACCCCCCGGCACTTTTCAGTAACAAGCCGGTTGTTTTTGGGTGTTTACTAAAGAGTGGAGTCACAACAGGGGCTGCCACCTGCCTACAGCTTCTTTCCACCCAGCTTTCAAAATTCCTGGGTTGAACATTACAGTGGCAAAACAATCAAGCGACTTTACTAGGCAGCCAATGAAATACTAGAATTTCCAATCTTCCTCATAATACAACTTAAGTGTCTGGTAAACAACCTGACCTTACTCCTAGTTTTACATAAATATATGGCCCTTGGGGAAAGTTTTCAGACAGAGGGTTATCATAGTGTACAATGGCAATCAAACAGTTTAAGGCCCTTATTTTTATACATGAAGATTTCACATAATGATAAAAATAGATAAGTAGTAGCATATTCTCCCACATTCAATATTTTGTGGCAATATAAAAACATCACATGAGCTAAATACTTAATAGGGTAAATACCTCTTCAAGCTGAAAGGTATATTTACCCTATAGCAGACCCACCCCCAAGATTTAGGTGCTCATTTGGTCAAAGGGTGGATAGATTAGTAGAGATTGCTGGCTACTGTGGGAATTAAGGTCATTTTTTTCTCCTAGACTATTCCACCACAGCCTCTTTATAAACATAGTGTCAGCACTGATCTATCGGCCCTGCAACATACAAAAGGACATCCGCAATCTGGATTGTACGGCAAAGTAGGGGAGAGTCGCTTGGTTTAGAACCAAGGGATAAAGTAAGTTCTTTTCTTAATATATGAAAACCTAACCTTTGAAGGGGAGAGGACTCTGACAGGCAGACTAGGATAATATTCTATGCTCTCTAAGGCTACAACTTCATAGTCAGGAAAAACATTCCAATAAAAGCCTAAAGATGGAAGAATTAAACACATATAATTTATTTCAGAGATGATAATACAAGAAGAAAAGTTGTGGATTCCTTCTCACCCAGTCTCAGGCAGTTTTTTTCTTAGGTTTTTAATAGCTTGAAAGAGTTACAGCCATGCCCATTCTTTTCAGGACCTCTGCTGCCCCTTACTTAAAAAAGGAAGCTGCAGAGAAAAGATGGATCAGAGAAGCTGTGAAGTGTGTCTGTGATCAAATTTTTATCCTCATGATTTTTTCTGTTCAGAGTAAATTTTTGTTCAAAATAGTGATGTGTGTGCAAGACCATCTCAGGGAAAAAGGAGATTTTCGTTTGGTCACGGAGAATAAAAGCAAAGATGTTCCCACCTATAGTTTTGGTATGCTAGTTTTAATAAATTATGCATACAGATGACTCAACTACACTTTTATTTAAATGTTTAAACCACAGGCTTATGGCAAATCATACCAAAAAAAAAAAAAAAGCATAGGATCTTACACTATTACGGTTGCACGAGGATGAGGTTTTGATAGGCAGACCTGGTGGAAAGCAAAAGCACATGCAGCAGAAACTAAACTCGATCTCGTGAAAGGACCAGTATTTATGAAATGTCAATTTGGAATATAAAAAAAAAAAACTGTAGTGCATCACAGCCCTAAAACTTAATAAAATCCACCACTTATGAAGAATTGTTAAATTGGGACGAAAGACAGAGAATGTGAGTTGAGGGGAAAATCATCCAAAAAAGAACACTTCCATTGGAAACAACCTAATAGAGGATTGCTCCTCCAAGTAGAGTGTTCCTGCGTACCTGCCAATATGTTATAGAAACTGATATAAATGCTGTAATACACTGATCATATAAGGTAATGCATATTGATACAAATGTAACAAACTAAACTCCTCCAGAAGTGTCTGCTTAAACAGTGACAATGGCTTGAACTCTAATATCCATATACTGCTATTAGGACCCAACAAGGCCGACTTATTTGTTACCAAAATAAAAATACTTTACATCGACGCCTGCTGCTTCACAACCATTAGCCTAGCAAAACATAAAACATCCACTGTATACAGTATAAGAAATGTGTAGAAGTCTACTGGCATCATGCAGCGTGACCGCAGGAGACTGCATAAACTTTGGGAATATTCTATAAAGCCAACATCCAATGGCTTAGCTGTGGTGGTGAATATTTAATATGTTTTCACATATCTTTAAAAGACTCCAGCTATGATACATCACCACCATAGCGCTCCTGGATCTGTCCTTAGCCACCTTGAAAAGTTAAATATTTCTAGCTATTAGATGCAGTCCCCCTCCTGCATTCTCTTTAATAATAAATATATTAAAAATTATTAATAGAACTCCCCTAAAATGACCCTAAAATGTATGGAAACAAATGTGAGCACAATTTGATATATTTATACCACATGCAGTCAATAAGGGATAACAACTATTTATCCAATAATTACTGACAATTTAAAGAGTCTATGGAAGGCAGAACATTTTCCTACACATCTTTTAACTATGCATTGAGTGGTTTTGTCTGGAGCTCAGCTTTAAGTATCATTGCTATAGGAAGTGTAAGTATACTTACATCTTATGAAACACCAATGAAGTGTGAATCTTTCAAAAAGAGTGTTTGAAATTTCAGATCTTTGAATTGTAGAATAAATTATTTAACTGCACCTCACATACAAAAGAGAGGTTTTTAGGATTAGCGTGCACTAAAATATTGTTTATGGTTTTCATGCAGGTGTATGGATGGATATCATTACAATGAAGGAAGAATGTTTTTTGGTAGAAATTAATGGTTATGTACTGTACTTTTCCATGAACATCAGATGGCTGGATTTAATGAGTGATTTTACGTTCTGTGGCATTTCTGATTTGTCTAACCAGCCATCATTGTTAAGCATGTCTATTCACGTCTACTTCTCAATGTCAAACAGCGAGGAAAAAGCTGATAGTAGTAGATCATGCTGTGCTTGTTATCAGTGTGGGTATCAGCAAGTGCCACCTGGGAATGGCAGCACACAATCACGTTGGCAAAATTACAATACCAGGCTTGGTTCTAAAGGTAATGTTAGAATAAACAAAACTGAGAGCTACTAACATCAATTATTATTCATATCAGGTTTCCTCAACATTTATAAATATTTCAAACAAAATAAAGAGACTAATGCCATTACAAACAAAATAATGATTTTATATTTCTATTTATATTTAAAATGCAAGACTATTTTATAAAAAGGAATTAAAGTATTATAATGTAAGCTTGAGTTAACATTAAGCATTTATTGTTTCCTCATACTAATATTTACTGTGCCATGGATACCCTTTATTGTTCTTGTCATTCACAAAGAAGAATTACCCGGTGATCCTGCCGGCAGCTGTAGGAGCTTTGATAATACAAAAACAACCATAAAACAATTCATGGTTTATCATTCGGTGCTTCCCCTGTATCAGTGTGCAGGACACTACATGGTCGTACAATTATTATTACTATTATTATTATTATTATTATTATTAAAAAGTATTTACATAGCACCAACATAATACAGAGCGCTGTAAATTAAATAAGGGTTGCAAATGACAGACAGATACAAACAGTATACAGTTGTTAAAAATGGTATGAATAGAGCAGTGATGTGTAACGGAGAGCACAGAGATATATCCGCTCTCCAATATATTTAAGTTCCTTAGTACTTCAGCAATGTTACAGTGTCATTGTTGTATTCCATGTCTTGACAGATTCTTTAGGGGAGTTTGATGTATCTCAAAAGAAAAAAATGTTCACACTTTAGTGCATTCCTTATATTTCAGAACAACTTTAATAGAATGAACTTGATTCTCCACCTGAGCTATTATTGCCTCCATACAATGCTGTGGCCAGTAGAGGGAGCATCAGGTATTTCTGTGCACCAATCTTTTTTACTAGATTCATCCTGCATGCAAACTTTTTGCACCAATACATATGGTAGCTTGCAGTACATTGGAGGTATGAGATAAGTATTGAAGTGGGGGATAGGACCATCCACCACACCACCCTACATGAATGAAAGCCTTTTCAAATGCAATGTCTATTTAAAAAAATGAATTAAGTCTTAAGGTAATACTAGCATTGCTAGTTAGGTGTGAGGTTCAGGTTCACCAATGCCATGGAACTGCAGTGAACCCGCACAAATAGCCAACTTTTACACAAAAGCCATGCAAGGTTATCAGAAACAAGGAAAAGTTTAATGTATTGCATGGCCTCATTCCCTATCAGCTTAATTAAAAGAGCCAATCATTTTATGTAAGGGGGATAGCCCAGACCTATTTCTATAAAACGTGGGCTCAAAGAAACCACTCAAAGAGAAAGCTCTTTCTTTAGTTTTGATATTCTAATATTGCTATTGGTACTTCTCTTCCACAATAATGGCACCTTTATAATACCTTTGGTTTAGAAGCCCTAGAGCAAAGAAGAGCAAAACGTGCAAACTGGTACAATAGAGGAGCAAACCCGATTGTGTTAACTTATATTTTATCATTGTACAGGATGTCTCCTTTAACTATAATGATCTACAAACAGCCAGAAATAAACCCCCTGCACCTACCAGTTCCTCTGAAAGCAGCTAATAACACCTGTAAACCTGGGTGCCTGCCATGTACTGATCCTGGTACAAGGACCACAAATCCTAATGGACAAACACCATATTCCACCAGTCCACGAAAGGTTCTTACAAATTTTGAATAGTCAAATTATTATAACTCCAGTCTTAAAAAAACATATATGCTCCTTTTTGCTTTCTCATGATATAATTGTTACAATTTTGTTGGAGAAAAAAAAATCTATATAAAACGTGACAACATTCAAAAGGAAAAATGATGCCAGCTTTTTGTTATATAAGAAGAAAATAAAAGCATGGCAAATTTAAAAGCCTACATATTCACACCTATGACTAAAATGTATGTCTTTCATTTTGTTTTGGTCTGTAGGCTGGATATTTAAAAAATAGAGCTCGTTATCACTTTGAAACACAAGATGTTTGCTCAGCAGCCAACAATTACCAGACATCTGATCTATAGAAAATCTCTATTGTGTTCACTAAAGACATTTAACCACTTGCAGTGCAAATAAAGCTCTGTGATTTTATTACAGCATTACATAAATGGAGCATTGCTTACCACTATGCCCTCTAATCATTTTATAAAAGAGGACTTGAATTGGAATATAATTGTTTAAGTTTAAAGTAAAACTATGGCCTCACATTAAAAATATATAACAGGGAGTCTGCTTATGGCAGATACTGTCAATAAATACAGGGGCTTGAGGGTGGTAGATTGCCAAAAACTAACATGAACAAAATGATTGGGCAAACCCACAACTGTTTTTTTACCACAATTTTTCCTTTTATACAGCCTTTTTCAAAATAAATAGGTTAATAATGTTTAACGCTTTAGGTAGGTAAATTGTGCATTTTTTAGATGTCTGCAAATCTGACCAAAAAGAAAAAACAAGTCTGGAAGCTGCATGCCTTTTGAGTATAATGTGAAAATGCTGGCCCTGTGTGACTTAAAACATGCCTAAACTCAACATTTTCACTTTGTGTAAAAGGGTAGACAACCTTTATATGTAAAGGGAAAATGTTACTCACGTTTTTATTTGTTTAAGTGCAACACCCTTTTAAAAAAAAAAAAAAAAAGTGCAGCACCTCCCCTTTCAGTTTTGATCACCAAGGCTGAAGGAATGGGAGCGGAGAGCCTCCCGGGATAACTACGTTACGTATCCTGGGAGGCTTTGGGTGCCCCTTCTGCGCATGACAGACATTTCAGACATGAGCACAAGGGGCATTTTTTCTATTAAGGGAAAGAGATGCCGACCTTACAAGCGTGCTAGGTCACCCAATCTCACACCTGCACAGAGGACAAGAATAGGAAAAAAAAGAGAAAAATGAAAATGGCGCCACCCAGCGCTTTCTCTGCGCCAGGACAAAGTGGAATTCCAGGACGACACAGGACCGGATCACTGGAAGGACCAGTGCCGTCGAGGATCTGCAGGATTAAAGGTAAGTGTAATATTTTTGTTTTTGGTTTAGTTCCGCTTTAAGTAAAAGTGTGGACATGGAATTAAAGCTGCAAAGGGGTTATATTTGCAATTTTCATCATAAACAACCTAAATTTATGGCTGACCAATAATTCATACACATCATTCTTTATATGATACGGTACAGGAAAACATTTACAAATCTTTACCAGTGCTGTACTTGTCAGATACATTAGGTATCCGCCCTGGCAAGTAAACCTAAGTAACCCAGTAACAGATGAGTAGGGGAGAAGGGAGAAAGAGAGCGGCACCCTGCTGTGTACTCTTCCGTTCACTTGTATTGTGGTTGTTCATCATTGGTGGCTCATGGATCTGTCAGGACAGATCCTTGAATGACGTAGGGCAACTTATGTACACGTCAGATTCTGGCCTGATACATGCCCAGCTGCTCATGTTGGGCGAGAATCATCTGACGTGTGTACATAGGCAAACTCGGACAGATGCTACTGCAGAAAGAGTCCAAGAATTCCCCAATCCTGGAAAATCTATGGATGTATTTCTGCATAAAAACTGTAAAACTATTTTACAGTTTTTATGCAGAAATGCATACAAAATGTGTTGTATATGCCCAAATCTCTGGATAGCAACAGTTTTACCTTTACAAAATGAAATATTCTCCATGTGATATTTATGAAATCTATTTTTTCACAAATGCATTTTCTAAATTAAATTCAGAGTGTGCATGAAAAACAAGCTTTGTTTCCAATCCAATTTCAATGATGAGTAAGCACTGCACAAACAAACAACTTATATTACTGGGATCTATACATTGCCGCTAAACACCTGTGAACTTGAATTGAAAAAGCAATTATAAGTGTCATTCTGCCTAGTTCAATACATTAGCCTACCGTTTCTGCTTTATTGCACAAACATGTATTTCTGTGCATCTTAAATACCCTTACAGGGTATAGCGAATAGTGAAAAAAGGGATTTCCAATATATGGATCAAAACAGTGCCTGCAGCTACTGCACTGTCCAGGACTAAAAAACCCAAGGACAAATTATTTTCAATATGCTAGGATGTATAAAATATATATTTATCAGTTAATACAATACTAAATTAGAATATTAGGTAATTAAACACTACCACATGTGATGTGTCAAATTTTATTGTAATTATATTGCACAGTACAGTGTTTCTCAACCAGGGTTGCCTCAGAGGTTGCTAGGGTTTGCTTGAGCAATGGGTATTTGTGCCTTAGGACAGTTTAACACCAACAATCATTTTGGCTATCTGTGAGGACATTCTTCCCACTGGACAGCAACATAAGAGGCCTTCTTCCCCCTGACTATTACACTGTGAGCTGTGGATATAATAATAATAATAATAATAATAATAATAATAAAAGGAGTTCCTTGATAACCTGAAAGTTATTTCAAAGGTTCCCCATGTTACAAAGGTCGAGAAACACGGTTATAGCAAATAGACTTTAGTAATGTTTAAGACATTATTAGCAAATAATTCAGATATATATATATATATATATATATATATATACACACAATTCAGTTCACTTAGTTTCAGAAGTCTTGGTAGAAGAATTGTATAACTGCAGCCTGATTTTTACATCTAATAGCCTCAACAAGTGTGCAACTCATCCTACCTCTTTCTCTATTATCATTCACATTTATACTTCCAATTTCAAACCAACTGGTGGCTCAGAGAAATGGTAAAGCTCTGGCATAGTTATAGCCCATTTTATCAGGCTTACTGGAAGCAAGGTGGGAATTTCATATTTATAAACCTCAACTTCAGCAATACCTTGATGAAATGCTTCCCATATGCATCTCAATGTTTAATTTGTTAACCTGTGGATGGTGACGTTTTACACATTTTTGGCATGTATACACTCACCTAGTTCATTTTAAAAAGTTGCAATGTGCACAGACCCAGAAGGACCAAAAATGTATTTTAACAAGCTGCTATAAACTAAATTATGAAAGTTGCTATGTATTCCTGAACTACCAGCAAAATTGTCATGTCATTTTCTATCATTTAAAAATACATTAAGGATTATTCTTTCATACAGTACAGATAGCAGTGATGATGTGTGTATCCCATCATCCATATTTCATATGGTTAGAGAACTTCCAAAACTTTGGGCAGCTCAGAAAGTAGTTTCAACTTTTATTTTCAGAAATTATTTATTTTTAATATATTTAATTTACTCATAATATAAAAGGATGTGAAAAAATATGTTTCTGCATAATCCCCATCAATTTACTTTGGCCTTCACCAGTGTGAAACAAGTATGCACAGGCTATGCTTGTACCAGCTCTTGTTTAGAACATAAATTAGTATACAATACCAGTCAAATCTCAGTTTCAATAGTTCGCTACAGCTCAGCTATTTAATGAAATGATGTCCAATTTTACAAACATGCAGAAAATTTAAAATTGGTGCAAAATTGCACTTTTAAATCTTTATTAGACTTAGTCTACACAGACATTTTCCCCAGCGTTTAACCTGAGGCTTTTAAAGCCCGTGTATAAAAACCCCATGCATTCCAATGGGCTAATCTACACCAGGACGTTTCCTTGAGGCACGTTTATGAGCTGTATTTTAAACGTTGATTGCAATGCTGTGTTAAAGCTGGAAAACACCCAAAAATGCGTTTTCCCGCGTTTTCAAGCACTTAAAACGTAAACATTGTAAAAACGCAGGAAAATTCGGTATAGATGTTTTCCAGCGTTTTAAAGGCAAGTTTTAAAATGCTAATAAAAGTGCATAAAAACGCAGTAGGAACGTTTACATGTGTTTTTTTAAACGTCCGTGTAGACCCTGCCTTATGGATGGAAAACAAAATCTGGGACATTCCTTTCTGAGCAACCCCCTCCTACTTTGTATACTGCCAGTTATACCAATCTTGGTAGCCGTATTACAAAGACATTTAAGTTAGACTTTTTTTGAGAGTCTTATGCTTTTTAAGTTGTGGTCACCGGCACTGATTGTTAACTGATTTTTTACCTAGCATATGATTTTTTATATAGTGTAAATTGTGACTGCCTCAGGTAATTCAGATCCCCATTCTAAAAAGGACAGAGAGAACATGTTCACAGTACAAACAAATACGCCTGAAATATTAATGAGTTTAGTTAAGGAGAGGGTTTTGTTATTCTGAAGTGGTTATGGTTTGCAGCAATGACTAAAACTGGCAGAAAAGCAGAACAAAGAAAACTCATGACAGCTACTGAACCCTAAAAGCACAAAAAGTTATAAATAAAAAGCAAAAAAGGTATATACATCTCTCACATTTTTAAGGTTTCAGCTTTCTACCAACCAAATACATCATAAAAGTTCTATGTACACATATTCATGCAGAATAAATATGGAGTGAGGAAGCTACTGTGCACAAGGATGAAAGCTTTCAAAACACTTTCAGTGCCAGATCTCATAGCGGGAGGTGTTTTCCTGTCAAACACCCCTTCTGGTAAAGTCATTTATCAAAAACGCCCTCAGGGAAGTTCTAACATACTAACGTACCTATAAACCTTTATCACTGGGAATAAATTATGTGTAGCCTTGCTGCTCAGAGTGTATCATCCACTAATAACATTGTTTAAAAGAATACACTAACACTGGGCCTAAATAGATGCACATTTGTCATGCAGTTGCCATCTTTTATAGAAAGGGATCCCTAAAACAAGATTGCATGTACTATGCCCTGCATGCTGATAGAGTCATTCCACAGACCAGCCTTTCTCAACCCTTTTACTCCAAAGACTTTACTGCAATTCTTTGGTCAAAATGCCCTTTCTATTGGTAGGCAATGAAGGAAAAGTTGGAAAGAATGCCCATTTAGAAGCTTCTAGAGAAGCCCTAGTGAGAAATGGCTTCCCTAGGTTCAGAAGATGTAGTTGAATACACATTTTTTATTGTTCACCAAGTCCCTCTATGGAGGGGAAATTTACTGGCAGACAGAGCAATAAAAACCTGGCATGGTACCAAGCCTCCCCTACTCTACTAACAAAAAATTATTCGCAAGTTTAATACTCTTTAAAGATCCTGTCCCGCATTCCCCATTTTCACAACTGTGTGAAAAGTGAAGGCCAATTCTTCATTAAGCACCCAGCCAGCTATTAGAACTAAAATCGGTGAGGACAAGTACACTTTTCAGCCTTAATGAACTGGGGATACCAGATCACTGCATCCCCCCCCCCCCCCCCATTGCTTATTACAAAAATAGGAAGCATCAAAAAATAGCATTAATTACTGATGGCCTGGTGGATTAGAACCCATAGTGAGCCATGAAAGTGGATTAGGCAAATTGCTGGCACAGCTGCCGTTTTATTATTTACTCATATGTATTACTAAATCCTATTTGATGAACTTGTGTTACAAATCATCATTTACTCATATATTAATGCATAATAAAATACCTAAATAGACCATGATATCATAGATATGAATCATTAGGACAGCATAGTTTCGGACAAAGGAATATTCAGGGCATGTTAGAACTAAGCTCAGTATCGACAAAAATCCAAATGTGCCATCTAATCCTCATAGAACAACATGACTGTATTCATTTCCTAAGATGTAACAAAGAACAATTTATGGTAGAATTCATGAGGTACAGCTTAAAAATAATTGGTGTCACACACACTTCTGAAATGCTATCACAACCTAAAACATTAAGTTTTGAGTGAACAATTTACCAGTTTGAAGATGTATATAGAATGGTCAGGAAATATATTATCAAAGACAAACTTCATAAAATCATGAGAAAGTTTTGTGCTATAATGCAAATGAAATACTGCATTAAAACTAATGTCAATTTAAAAATCTGATAAACTCAAAATAAAAAAAAGTACATATTTAGATCATTAGGACACTTGCAATGCAGCACTGGTTCCTAAAGAATCAGCATTTGCAGATTTGACAGATGACAGCAGTGCATGTTACTTGTACTCACTCACTTCCTCCTCTATTCATTACTTATGAAGTTGCTGCAGGGAGATGCTACCATGTAGTGTCTCCTGAGAGGCAGCTGTTCCTGGCACAAGAAAGCGGTAAAAGCACCACAACCTCATCATAAGTATAAACCTAACCTTACAGTGCCAACACAGAGTTCTATAAAGCCCATAATCATATCACTGTCCCTACTACAGTCCTAATCTAATGCCACAACAATTTTGGGGTAATCCTAATAACCTACCAGTATGTGGGATGGAATACCTGGTGAAAATCCATGCAAACATGAAAAGAACATACAAATTCCATGCAGAGAGTGCCCCGGACAAGATGTAGGTCTGGACTGTGGATTTTTGCTTGCACATGATCGGAATATTGAAAATCAGCACAAACTTTCACTTAGGACAGTTATACAAGGGGAAACGGATGAATTCAATTAAATATGTCTGAGCACAAATCTTGTTTTTAATTTTTTTGGGGGGTATTTGCAAAGTGAACATACATAAACATACAATAGTACATCAAGAAATGCCCTATATCTTACACCATCAATAATCTATACTTCAGATATTACTGTACTATATTATTGTACTATAGTTCAATAGTATAGATTATGTACAAGAACCTGAGAGTTAATCAAAACTCATCAGTCACGACAATAAGAAACTGTCAGGTCAATCTAAGGTCAGATACATAGCTGGATACTATCCAAACAGCGTATACAAAGATTCACTTGTAACCAGGAGCATTCAGCAAGCAGCACTATCATATCAATGTTGAGATATAGATCAATATGTTACTGAACCAAAAACAAAAAGGGAATGTACATGTTTCTGGAAAGATAATCTTCCCAAATAAAAAAAGAAACTAGCTTAGCTACTACAGCAAAAGTAAATACACAACCTTAAAAACTTTAATTTTTAGACTTTAACTTTAAAAAAATACTTTATCACTGGTTTCTCTTTTGTGCACAAACACGGGTTTAAAAGGTTAAAACAATACTTTCGGTTAAAATAGAGGAAGTTCTATGTTTCTGCTTTAGTAAAATTCTGTGAAATCTAAATACTATAGATGTAAAAAGCACCTTCCAAGTACTGGCTGACCAATATGAACATGCATGAATCAGGATTGTGAAGACAGCTGACATTGTTAGTCCTTAAACAACCAGAGATCTCATGATTGGTGCATAGCAGCAGACCTGAAGACTGTTCCAGATATTAGATTCCTGCACTTAGCACTTGTTAGCTGCCCTTTCCTAAATGACAGTCATTTTAAAGCTAGCTATACAATATTTTAGGATATCAGAAAGCTGGACAAAAATGTCAAATTGATCCAAATAAAATCATACTTGTGTTCATATTTCAGATTAAATGTTACAAGTAAGCACTCAGCAAGCACTGAAATAATTTTAAATACACCATCTCTTTATCCGTAAGCATTGTGAAGAAATTTATTTTTCAAACTTTAAAACATAGTATTGAGATCTTGGCCATTTCCCTTACGTTGCGCTGGAATCTTGGTCCAGCCCTTCAATACATAGAAGGTGTTTCCAAGTTGTAAAAAAAATAACCAAACCTGACAGTGAACAGAATGCGTTTTGGTTATCTGGGCTGACATTCCTTGGTAATAGAACCCCAAATGCACGCATTCCAATGAAGACTGCACTACATTTGTGAGCTATGTGCTGCACATGAATACCTGCCCAAATGCATTGCAAAGATGCCAATGGACGTGCATTTAGTAAACACACTTCTATGAACGAGTCTTGAGGCCTTTTTTTCTTCCAAGGTACTATACTAAATATAACAAAATTTAGTTAGTTCTAACTATCTAACTATATTCTAAATAGTTCTAACTATTTGATGACATGTGTTTCCAACAGGAGGCAAGAAAACTCAACCCTTATTTAAACAGCCACCAGATAGCTCAGCATGACATTAATGCATTAGTTGTAAGATTAAATGTAATCCATGCACCCTAATTATTTGTAGAAAATGTATAAGGAGTCCTGTCAAAATACCAAAAATCAATAACAAACAGCAAACAACAGGATTAGAAACACAACACAATGGTATTAAGAAAATAGCTGACTGTATACACAAAGCAACTGCATTTTAACCAGTTTATTAAAACAAAATGTACCATCTTACAAACTTGTCTTAATTACAAAACTGAAAGCACATATTTTGTATACAAACATCAAGTTAGGAGAAATAGATAAAGGAATTACATATTTTAAAGCCAACTATGGTAAACTTGCTAATACAGGTTGACATTTAAAAATCTGGCAACCTCTGGACCTGAGGGGTGTCGGATTTTTGAAAATTCCGGTTTTTTTTTATACTTACCTCCACACACAGGCAAACCTTGCTCTCCCAGCACCGGTGGACATCTGGCACAGTTTCAGAGAGCAGGCAGCAGGGACGTCTCAATGTGTAGTTAGCAAGCAGAACCTAACGGCTGTTTCTGCGGAACAGTGCCATGAAAACATCAGTGGCCAAACCGTGTAATGCAGTCCCTGTATTGAAAATGCGATCCAAAATTCATGCTGGGAAAATGAAGGATCCGGATTATCGATGGCCGAATTTTCGATTGTTAACCTGTATCAGATTTGTGATTTTAGAGATCAGGAATTGTAGAACAGTAATAAAGAGTGACCCTGCAGTGTTTTATGACTGTATGCATATGTTTTTGGGTGGTTACTGAAGAGTTCAGTCACAATATAGGCGCAGGTAACCCCCTACAATTTCTTCCCACCCAGCTTAATTTAACATCTGGGTTAAACACAGCAAATGATGATATCCCTAACATTAATGGTAACTACATATAAAAATGTAGCCATTGGGAGCACTGTACACATGCTGGATTTTCCACACAAGACAATCATCTAACATGTGTACGTAGCTTAAGAAACAGATTGGTGATGAGATTCTATCTCTGTGTCACTTTTCCCTCTTCTCCTATCAGTAAGTTTCTTAGTAGGTCAATACCATTACATCACTTGGGTGATGGCTCTAATGCTGCTTTCACCACTAGCATAGCAGCAAAGAGTGGTTTCGTGGTAGCAGCAAAAAAGTGGTTTCGGATAAGGTAATTAAAAACTGCTGTTAACATTCCCTATAGAAAAAAATAAACATTAAATCCTTGATTTCTTTTTTCAGATCACCAACATTAGACAGCCTAAATCGCCATATTTTATCCTAGAATAGTTAGTGATTACAACCTATATGTTTATTAATAATAGAATACTTTTACCAATACCAATGAATAATCAACATCTGTGCATGCAATAAAAAATTTGTTATATTATACTTAAGCAGATGTTTATTTCTTTGTGTCTCAGTTAGGTATAATATTATTCTCTATTAGTCCCTGTGACCCTTATCACTAAGGCTACGTACACACGTCAGATGATTCTCATCTGATAATCGCCTCAGGGCTAGTATCGGACGAGAATCTGGCATATGTATAGCGTTCGTTTGTCGTTCATGGATCATTCTGGCAGACCCATGAAGGATCATAACACAAGTGAGAGGGAGAGAGCACAGGGGCGTGCCTCTCCATTGTTCTCCCTCCATCCTCTCTCCATGGAGCATAACTGCGCTGTATGTCCAGCACTTGTTCATTCATCTTTTAGTCTTTTGTCGTTGAAAAGGAGTGAAAAAATATTTCCAATTACAGTTATTGAACGTGTGTATGTAGCCTAGTAAAAGTAGTAACAGTAAATGAAAAATATTGATTTTACCCAGAATCATAGAGGAAAATCCACCAATAAGGACATCTTGTAGGGCAGGTTCACACCCGCCTCTTCATCGCACAATTTTGCACCACTCCTGCTCTGGGAAGTTAACCCCCCCCCCCAAGTGGAGACTTAAAATGTGCAGTAAAATATATGCCGACAGCAGTTTGAACTTCTCGGTATTCTATCTGTAAGATAAGGGAAAGGCCATTGGAGTCTATATATTATGATCTGCACAGTGCCTAGCAGCACTAAATTTCCTAGTCTGAATCTTGCCAGTGCATGTACTTTCTCCTTTTGTTCATGTAGGTTTTCTCCAGGCACTCTGGTTTCCTCCCACATTCCAAAAACATACTGGGAGGTTACCTGGTTCCTTTCCCTCAAAAGAAAAAAACCCACTGGACATTATATTGTAAACTGTTCTGACATCATAAATGATAAAGTTGGAAATTGCTGCATAGGATGTTGGCACTATATAAATATAAATTAGTATTGCCTCCAGAAGTAAATTATAGTCTATTAGCACAATATGTCAGGAACTATAAGGCACTGAAACCCTGCCAGTTGTCAAACTTTGTTCTTTCCATTTTACCCTGTGCAGGACATGCCAAGAATTGGTTTTACTAGTATAATAAACCTATACTGTGTTCATGACAGCAGAGAAGCCCTTGAGATTCTTGCATATAAATTCACAGACAAAGCCAGCAGAAGATTCAAAGTGTATAGCTAAACAAAGTGATCTCACTCTTTAGTGGAACAGCTTCAGTCAGCAGGAGAGAAAAAAAAGCAGCTGTTCAGTGTTTAGTGGATTGATGTAACTGGGAAGGAAAAGGGATACTGCATATGATTTTAACAATGCTTTTAAAACAAATGATCAAGCCAAAAAAAAGTGCCAGAAAGTGCAAATGATGGGCCTGCAAGAAGCTCCAATCACAGGAGGTCAGTAAATGGCTATTTCTAAGCCAGGGTTCTGCACAGCATCAAATGTTACACCACTAGATTTATCAGACGGCTCATCAGAATCACCTTTATTCTTCGTTTACTGTCAAAAACACATAAATAAATCAACCTCAAAAGCCAGTTTTGACACGAGTATGACAAATACAATTCAGCCAATATTAATGAGGAAAAAAGTGACAGCTGAAATCACTGCATTCTGCAACTTAGGAAAAAAGGCATAAGGTTTGGCAACAGTAATGTCAGAAAAAAACAATCTTGAATGAGTGTACTTATGTAAATGTAAAATCTAAGCCTAATGAAGCAGAAGTATTGGCCTACTTCTAAAGCTATTATTTTAACTTCACTCCTGATTTTTTTTTTTTTTTTTCTTTTAAAGTAAGGGGAGTTGTATAAAAATATTTTTTTTTTTTTTTTTTAACATCTGCAAGGCTTCCGTAACTAAATGAGAAGGCCTAAGGTGAATACAAGAATACAAGACGAGTCAGATATTAAATTAGGTTTCTAGAAAATTTGGTAAAAGAGCAATATATGATAATATTTTTGTTATGCTAATCAGAAGCAATATACTTGACTCTGACCTCAAAATTGATTTTTTTTTTTTATTTGTCAAAACTGGGTGTGATGTAGTTGAAATAAGTGTGGTGAAATGTACATCTATCAGCCCTAACGGCAATGATCAACCTGACATCTTGCCCTATTATTTCATTTTGTCCTTCTGTACAGCCGTGAAGTAGGTTTGCACATTTTTATCCCCCTAAAATCATGGTCACATGGAGCTCTAGGTCCAGAATTCTTCTTTCAGTGTTTCGGTTAAGGATCCTTCTTTGGATGTTTACATTGCTGACTGTGTAACGTGAACATTTCCTACCGGCTGTCCATGTCATGCAGGCCACCCAAAGAGGAACCCTTTACTGAAACACAGATCCTTTCCCATCAACAATTAGTGATGTCAGCAAAAAACAGACAGGGACTAGAAGCACAGGTGCCACTGAAGAAGTGTTCCCCCAGACAGGAAGCAGTACCATGGGACCTGGACAAAGGATTTAGGCCCATATATCTTTCTCCACAAGTTAAAGAAAACTTAAGATGTGCATAGAATGGACTGGAGGGGATGGGGTTGGGTTGGTGGGGATAGCAGGAAAAGGTGGTTAAAATAACGAAGGGAGAAAAATAGGAAATTGGCAGAAGATAATGACCACAAGACCTATCGTGCGGTTTATGGTATTATGTTATACTACAAGTTAAAGTGCTAATATTTTATTATGTTTATAATTTTAGCTTTTATGCATGGGACAGACCACAATTGTTAGTATGACAACTATTTCCTATTTTGACTAGTGTTTGTCTAACAAAAAGTAGTTTTGATGTACAATAAAAAAAAGAACAAAAATTGCATTTGTACGAGAATTTTTACAGTTTTAAATGATGCTAACATGTTGTTGCCTGTACAATGCAAAGAAAATTTTGTGTGCCTGATATTGGAGAGGATAGAGTCTTTTAAGGTTTACTTTGGAGCAAAGTTAAGCTGCGTACACACGTGCAATTTTTGTCTTGGAAAGGATCTTTCACGATCCTTTCCAACGACAAGGGACTGCACGATGCATGAACGGTGCTGTACATAGAGCACCGTTCATGCTCTATGGAGAGGGGAGGGGGAGAGCGACGGAGCGGCACCCTGCTGCGCGCTCTCCCCCTTCTCTTTCATTAGGATCGGTTGTCGTCCATCGTCAGTGGATCCGGCAGGACGGTCGTCGGACGATGGACGACACCGACTGTACACACGGCAGATTTTCGCCCGATATTTGGCCGATGCCGATTATCGGGCGATAAAAATCTGCCGTGTGTACGTAGCTTTAGTGTTTAACTTTATTTCCTACCTATTTTTATATTACTGTACAATACGTTTGCCAAAAAGTTGAATGTCTTTCTTGTTTCAAGGCTCTCCCATGTTCTTCTTGGAAATAATTACACAATACTATCAGCCAGTCCCAATTTGTTGCTATATTACCTTGCATTCTGCATAAAAGCAACAACGTATGGTCGAGGTCAGCGCAGCAAATAGCTGGATCCAAGTCAAGAAGATGGGGCCACCACTGCAAAGTCAAAGTAATTTCACACAGGGTACAAAGCAGAGTTTTTTGGACATGAGTGGTTCCTGCTTGTAGTTAGCAAATTTAAAGTTAAACTAAAGTTCCATTTTTAAAAAATTTGGATCAGGCAGGGCATTAAGGTAGAAAGTGACAGGCAATGTTCCTACTGTAATAAGCTTTGTTACCTGCCTGATCACCCCTTGAAGCTGGCATGGAGCCAAGCGTTGGATGCCAGGATACCTAACAATCCTGCACGTCCCCAGCTAATCAAGACAGCTGAAGATCACATCTAGGAATAGAAAAAAGAAGATGGTGGTGCCATGCAACATTAGATTGTGAGCTCCTTTGAGGGACAGCTAGTGACATGACTATGGACTTTGTACAGCACTGCCTAATATGCCAGCGCTATATAAATATTAATAAAAGGGCTTAGTTCAACTAGAGAGGACAATAGCCTGTGGAAGAATTAAGTATCAAACAAAGTGAGGTTCTGACATAGCAGTTCCGATTTCTATGTAACCCACTTTCTTCCCACTGCCTGTGCATTTTTTTTGTCCTGTCATTCGTCATGTCTAACAGACAACAGTAAGGTGCTGATAAGACAAACAAAAATGATGAAGGGGTATACAAGCAGCCATGCCATAGAGTACCTAGATATGTTAAGTCTATTGTTAACTTAAAAGATCTTTTCCCCATTTGAACAGTGGAGAAAAGTTAGAGTCCTTGTCAGGTAATAATGATATCTGGCACTCCATATGGGAGACGTCCGATGATAGAAAACAAAGGAAACTCTCCAAAGCATAACAGACATTTTTTTTTTCTTTAAGTTGGGGTTGGACTGCGTTCCCTCAACTGTCTGGTAAAAGGTTGCCCTCAATACAGAGAGTGAGGGAAAGACCACTGTATCCATGAAAAGAAAAAAGCAATACATGTTAGCTATATACAGCTTTAATGCTAAAGTGAAAACAAAAAAAAAAGTTATGTGTGTAGGTACAAGGAGATGCCTGCTATATGGCTCTGCAGACATTGTAATAACGTCACAAGACCTACAGGTATTCTTCAAGTGTCATGTAATGCAAATCTCCAGACCATATCACATTACAGAACAATATTCCTCATGCTTTTTTCCCCCAAAGGGAATGAAGCTTACCTTACATATGGCGTAATAAAATTTCAGCTAAAATAGAATATAAAGTAGGAATATAATGAGCTTAGTGCAATTTCTGTTTAGAATGTAAGTATAAGCTCCTTCATTTATATTCAGAGAGCTTTGTAAAAGGTTCCCATTTTCAATTTGCTACATTTTCTCCACTATCTTTTTTTATCCACATTTAATGTCAAGCTATCACCTGGCTTTATTATCCATTCTTTTACACAGACAGAATAGCAAAAAAAATGTTTTAGATTAAACTTTAATTTACATTTCTTCCCACAGCATTGCCATGTTCGACAAATTGATTTTTATTTAATAAAGACTTTCATTTTTTGCCTTAAATTAACTAATTCACATAAAATATAATAGAAGAATGAATTTCATATAAAACTGGGAATCTTGAGGATAATCTCTGAAATACTGACAATACATTTGGGCTGTTAAAACAAACGGAGTAAGTGGTATACCCAGAATAACAAAAGGTGCTTTATCCGCAGAATGGCTTGGATTAATATTCAGCTGAGGTCAATTCATTCAATTCCAGTTCTTTAGCTTGAAATTGGGCCAAGGAGCCAAAGTGCTATGTGAGATGTATAATATTCTAGAACTTGTACATAATTGGCAAGCATAGTGGATGACCAGGGCATTGCCTAACTTGCTGAGTAAATGGTAAATGAACAGTGTTGCTGGTAATTGGATGGTACTCACAGGATAACAAGTACAGCAGCTAATTTGCAAGTGTTCAGTGGATGACCACTGCAGTAGCTAATTGGCTAGCGCTCAGTGACAGACCACTGCAATGAATAATTGTCTAACACCTAGTGAATGTCCAGTGCAGTGACTAATTGGCTAGTGCTCAGTAGATGGCTTGTGCATGGGGCTTATTAACTGCAACTGGAAAAGGTAAGATCAAAAACTTATAGTTTTTATTTTTGGGTGGGTTGACCTTTATTTGTGTAGCCTAAAGCATGGAGCATAAAGGCCCAGCAGATATAGTTCCAGGATCAGTAAATCGATATCAAGTGTTCCTGTTTTCAGTCAACAGGTGCAGCTGTTTTTCATTCCAGGCTGTCCTTTTATGTTTTGCTCAAAAAAAAAAAAAAAAACCACAATGCATAGTTTACCAGAAATTTACACAAACAACTTAAAACTCACAATGATTCACATATATTATGTAGTGTGTACAGAAGGGTCACACCTGACTCTGAGCTGTGATTTTCTTTCAGCTCCTTAGAACTGGCACACTGCCAGCCACTCAAACACTGGCACAGTGCTGGTCCAAAAAGAACCAGTGTTTCCACATGTGACTACTGGCTAGTACTACTCAGGACAGCCCCTACCATTTCCCCATGGGGCTGCCAAAGGTAGACACTACATGTACAAGTGGCAGCAGTTCCTGGTGTGAGGAAGTGAAAAAACGCATAGTAACCATTAAAACGCATATGTGCCAACCATTTTTTTGTCCTAAAATTTAGTTATTTACCTATAGGTAGAAAAGGCAGTGAGCAAAGAGCATATCGATTTTAATTGCAGATGCCATAGAAGTAAAGATAAATGCAGGAGCAGTGCATGCTGCAATAGTCGAGTGATGAACCTTCCAGCACACTGCACTGTATCCATGAGCTCTCTGCTAGCTGCAGGGAGCAGGTGGCTGGGGTTTGGTGATTGAGGCTGTACTTAGGAATGAGGGAGAGGAGGGTGGGGAGGTGTACTCAGAAAAAGGGAGGAAGCAGGTAAAGTATAATTATAGGCACATTTGTGTTTGGCATGTAAAGCTGTAAAGTTATTTTAACAAGAACAAGCTAGGCCCTCTTTAAATCTTGCCATAAGCCAACAACCACACAAAGTTTTCTGTGCTGGACTCAAGACTAATAAATCCCTTCTACTTTAACT
This sequence comes from Pyxicephalus adspersus, assembly GCF_032062135.1. Classification (NCBI taxonomy): domain Eukaryota; kingdom Metazoa; phylum Chordata; class Amphibia; order Anura; family Pyxicephalidae; genus Pyxicephalus; species Pyxicephalus adspersus. The sequence goes on from NC_092860.1 coordinate 89,808,560, forward strand.
AATTGGCTTCTCCACTTCCTCCCCTGAGCTCCTACATATCACCTCTGCGCACCTGAAACCCGCAATTTAAAGGGCAACCACAAAGCTGACCTCGACAAATGACCACCTGCAACTGCGCAATCTGCAAACAGTCTGCCGTTATATTTTCTGATATATGGACAGGTGCCAACACATGTCCTAACACATGAAGTGTTCCTTCTTCTCTGTTTACATGTATACACACTATTAGGCATACACCCATCATTTTATTTTCTTATTATATTCACAATGTAATAATTTATTCACTGTGCATTTGTCCCACAAACCTAATCCTTTAGCATTTATAAAACATTGCATGTTTATTTTAAATAACTGTACTCAGTACAAAAAAATATAAATGCTTGATGCCAATCTCAGGTATTCAGTAAATGGGTATATCTTTGTCAGTAGCTATTGTAAAAAAACAAACCTTGTTTACGCTACATGATATTGATGTTTACAGCAACACTGAAATCCGTCCCAATAATAAACTCTGCCATTCTGACCTTTTTATACACTTCATCTTGTTTTCCTAGCTTCCAATTTCTTCCATTATCTTTCACTTATGTGCAGTCATGTAGTCTCAACGACAATGAAAGCACATTCTTACATAATTTAAACACTGTGCATTATAAAATAGGTCAAACTGCATAAACCAAGCAATTTTCAACAGAACGTTTGTCACAGAGAAGCTGCCACCAAATAGCTTTTATTACAGTATGAGTTTATGTCTAATTAACAGGAGTGGTTTGTGAATCTATTTCTTCTTTAAAAAAATAATTGATTATAACGATTATCCATGACACTGTTACACAGCAAGGATTTATATGGGTTATTATTACAGGCACAGCAGTAAAGATGATCTCACTAGAAATGTGACCCCCTTTCTGTATATAGCCCTGCAATCCTGTCACTTGTGTATTCAGCCTGTTACTGAGGGAAAACCAAGAAACATGGGAAAAGCAATCAGTGTGACATTACTTTTCCCAGGAGTCTTATTAGAGATCATTTGTCTGGGAGGACAGTGTGTCACTATTTACACATCAGAGTTGTCTATAGGCGAACAGAGATGTTTTACAAGGAATTGCCTTTGCAATCCACCGGTAGATAGCGATCCACCTGTTGGGCACCCCTAATCCAAAACCTAAAGGAATGACAATCCTTACTATACCACCACCAACACTTTCACATAAATACTCAGTATACTAAGTAATATGAGCCAGGTGAATTTACAGCTGTACATTTACTATAAATATACTGCCAACACTACACAAGCTAACCCAACTTGGAAGCTGCATAAAGCAATGACCACAATTCCAGTGTTATTATAACCACATTTCTTTTTTACCAGCAACAATTAACTCCTAAACTACAGATCAGTATGATGATCCTAGATCTGCAGTCCTTAGGTACTCTAAGTACCTAAGTACTCAATGTCTCTCAGGACTAATCACAGTGTTATTCTCCCTGCCTAGGGCTTATTTTGTGTTCTTCAGTATGTGATCTCCAACAGTACGAACAGAAGTGTTCCTAATGTGTGTTTCGAAGACGTGATAAAGGGAAAACCTAGAAACACCTGACCTGAATCCTTACAGAAGAGTAGTTCAGGGAAAGTTCTTTAGCACCCATGGGTATTACAAGTACTGCCACATGGTACTGAAAAATTTCATAGTAACCACAAAGTGTATGCATACAAAGAAAACCCATTAATTACACAGCTTTCTGCTGATTGAACAGTATATGTTTCTTTAATATAGTATATTATTATAAATAGTCTATATATATGTCTGCAGTCACTGATGGACCAATCTTTACCAATCCACTGTATAGACTGAACATGAGTTTATTTTTGGTGATGCCAGGTCCCTCAGTTGAAGCCCCTATATATAATTGCTTCCTCGTGTCAGGGATTGAAGTGGGCAGCAGAGTAGTGATACTGTCAAATCTCACTCCAAATCTTTTGAGATCAACAGTCCAAAGGCAGCAGTACCTTGGATCTCAAACTGCAGATATACAATCATGAGTTTAAATTGGAATTAAAGTTGCATTTTACAAGTGCTCAATCAGGCAGATCATTATTGCAGAAAGGGACAGGTGATGTGCTTTCTCCAATAATCTGCCTTACATGCTTGATCTTGGCAAGAAAGCCAAGCTGCGCATGCACAGCGTCAGCTTTGGTTGCAATGTTACATCATCCCGGAACAGCCAAATGTTGAGGATCATCTCTGGGAGAAAGAAGAGAAGGATTATGCCAGCACCCTGTAATAGAACGCAGATAGGTGAGCCGCCCCAGTGAAGTTCCACTTTAAAGACATAGACATGTCAGGACATTCTCACACCAGGAAATGTTACATTTTAGAAAATCCAGAATAAAGGCTATGTTAATCAGTGTACTTCACTGACACAATTATATCCAAATGCTCCCTATTAAACCAAATCTTTTTTTATTTTCAGGTTCATGTTATGGTTTTCATGTGCCACCATTTATGCTAACTTCCTAAGATGGGTTGATAGGCACATCGAAATGCTATAAAAAATGACACAAACGCCACACATGCTCACACAATCATTTTATTTATGCAACAAGCAGTAACCAAAAACCACCTCAGTGATCGCAATTAGCAGATTTTGAAATGTTGTGACTTTGTCAGATAGGATGAAGGCATCTTCTGCTACCAGACAGAACAATGGAAAAGGCAAGCTGACAGAATGAGTAATACGAGATTGTTGTGGATAATGGGTGCACTTTCATGGAAAGCTTAATTATATGAAAAAAAAAGTTAAAAAGCCATCAGGATTATTAATACAAGAACCTTTCAAAGGCTAGAGCTGATAACAGTTCTAGTAATCCCATATTAAAGCTCTTTTTGTTCCCTAAAATATCAGGCCTCCAGCACAGGAATAATGACATAATTCATGTGGTGTAATGTATATCTTGACATAAGTACTTAAAAAACAATTCACTCTAGGATTCCTAATCATTAATAGCTTGTAAATGCTATAAAATAGAAATTAACTTGTGCTAATTTGTGCTGAGAACAAAAAGTAAAAACATCTAGGTCAAGTAGGACATCTGTTTGATGTTGCAATGACAATAAAAAATGATTCTATGACTAGCATAGGAAAGGCACACCTTTTTCACATAGAACATTTGGATTGCTACAATATGAACAAGTCTTGGCAGTGGTAAACAAGCTTTCTTCAAATCTGCAGATCTAAATTTTTTTTCCTATAAAATAACAGTATGATGGTTTAAAGCACAAAGAGCCCAACTTTGGCTGTCAGAGATTTTTGGCTGTACACAACTGTGAACAAAGGCCACCACAACCCCATCTCTGACTTTTTGGTTGACTATAAAATCTAGACATGATTGAAGATTCAGTCCTCATACATAGTTACATTTCCATCTGTTTTTTATTATATATCACTACCAAAGTAACAGTATTTTTAATGTATCAATTTATCATGAGTATAATTGAAAAAAAAAAGTGTATCAAATCCAGAGTTTACAAGCATTACAGCTGCCTATTATGTGGTGTGGGGGGAATCAGACAGCTGATCCACAGATCATAGATAGGTAATCAGATGAGCAAACAAGATTATAACACCCAAATAAATAAATAAATATATATATATATATATATATTATAAGTCCTACCAATGCATCTGAATGGTAAATGGAGTAGGAAGGAGTTATGAGGAAGAACGGGTGGATATCCATTATCTCAAGTAAAGTACCCCAAAAACATTTTCAACCTTTTCGTACCTGCTGTCCATTACAGTTAAGTTGTCTCTGTCATTAAATAAGGGTTAAGAGCAATTCTTTTAAAGGCAATTCCTGTTTTGTGACAAGAGAGTGGTCCTACTTTGTAGAGATTTTCTCTACTTTCTCTACTTCACTCTCTACTCTAGCAGTGGCAGAAATATTTTGTACCCTAGGTTATACAGGTAGTCCCCGAGTTAAGGACATCCGACATACGGACGACTCCTAGATACAAAAGGGGATTCCCTGCTTGCTCGTATGCAGGACGAAGGCTTGATGGGGGGAGGGGGTGGTGTGTATGACTTGCAGAAGAAATCTTTTGCTAAACACAGTTGAGGTTGTTGGTGATCTTAAGGGGAGGGGGGTCGGGGGTGACCTCTTTCTACAGCCTCCTGTAAATCTTTAATGACCAAAACAAATTTTGCAGCTGATTCTGTGCATAACAAAGCACTGCTTGCTCCAGAAGTTAATAAATGTCTAGGCTCCATACGTTTTTTTTTTTTGCTTTGTGATTAGCTCACAATGAGGATTTTATACAGTAACTGACACCTCACTGCCTAAAATATGTTGAGACAAACATCTGTTCTAATTGCATTTATTAAAATAATGTACCTGTTTCGACTTACATACAAATTCAACTTAAGAACAAACCTACAGTCCCTAAGTCGTATGTAACCCGGGGACTACCTGTACTCAAGTGAAAGCATTTCCCTGTATTTACAGGTAAAAATCTGTACCTTGGTTTTTATGCAGATCAGATTATATATGAGTATTTAGGGTTTATATTTAATTATCACTGTGGAGCATGATATTTGGTTTCTTTATGTGCAAGACTTGCTTCCTTGAATACAATACAATGCTTAGGGCTGATGATACTGTTATCTTATCATTTCTTCAGTAAGGGCCCTGCCTGAACATCTTAGTCATAGTAATAGACACTGGAGGAAAAACTCTACATGCCTATATAGGAAACCCCTTTTAGAATCACAAGCAAGTAAAACATTATACCAAAAAAATAATTTTTGGTAAAATTTACTCTAATCAATAGACTTCCAGAAAAGACAAGTAGTCTATAGGTATTGTTCCTTTTCTTATAGTGTAAAAAGATGTGAAAGAATTTGTAATGTATCAAAGTCAACATACTGCCTAAATCTCACCTAATCAGAACTGTAATTACTTACTAATTTCTGTCAATATATATATTAAAGCTTAAAATGTTTTACAATAATCACACTGTTCAATAACCCATACTAAGTATTTAACAATACAAAGTCCTATGTACCTGTGTGGCACATAAGGTGATAAAGGAAATTGCTCGGCACCCATGCCTGCCCACAGGCTGGAGGAAATGATTGGATAAAAAGCCAGATGGATGGTTGAATCCCACCTGCATAAAAAAACTCCTAAATAAGCAAAACCATCTGTCATAGTAAGCCTATTTCACTGTGATGTACTAGGATAAAGCAATACATGCTATTGTAGCAGCTAATTGATGGAAAGTGCTGGGACGCGCACCAAAATGAATAGCCATAGCCTTATCTCATATTCTCTCACATTCGTTCTGATTGTATTATTATTGGGAATTAGGTCATATAAATCTAAATCCATTATTGGTTAACACGAATCAGTATAATCTCTGGTTAAAGCTTAAATGTTAACAACTGTGACAATCTGAAGGGACAATTGCAGACATTTTGCAATTACTGAGGCTTGCAAATATTCAGAAAGCAATTCCCCTATGAAAAATGGGAGCTGGCAAAGGCTGATTGAATTGATGCCAGCTCCACAAGAGGGGTGAGAGGTTTACCATCTGATGCTCAGTGGATGCAAGCAAAAGCAATAATGAGCCAATACTTGGGGTATGCATATAAGGTTAATTGAGGTCATTGTATTATTTACCTCCGGCATTCAGCTCCGGTTTTTACATGTAAGGAGGTTGGGCTCACCGTGTCCCAAAAGCGAACTGTCTTAGATGCCCTGAATTCTCCAAATCCCACCTATTTAGTACAAGTAGTTTTTAAAGACTTCTTTTTACCAATAGAATAAATTGTCTCCATAAATATAGACCATGGGGCAGATAGCAAACCAAACTATATTGCTTTACCAAAAAGGCTGCACTTCATTTGAATAGTATTTTTATAGTTCAGTTTACAGCTTAACTATGCACTACTCATAGTAACTATACAGGTTTTATTAAGTAAGCAGACACAAATTTACTCCATTTACAATCCAAATGTAATCCTGTTTAGCTCTAATCAGGTTATACAAGTTAGACAAACTCTGTTTACGTTCTTCTTTATAAAAGTGTGTAATCCAGCAAGAATTCATATTGACCAGAACATGGTGGAAAACTTGAAGCTAGTGTTTTTTACTTATGAATGTAATATGCAACTACAGAATACAAACCAACAAATGAAGGTTGAGAAAAAAAGCTTCAGTTACCTGAACCTAGTAGGATGGTCCATTCCTAGGCAGCCTGCAAGCAATTGCATCATGTTAAAGAATATTATTCCCCCTTTATGATTTGTACTTGCAGTATGTATAATGTCACTAATTGCTGCAATAGATCAGCAATGTCACTTCTCTAAAGGAGCAGCCCTGACCTCATCTCATGAGCCTTTGCAAAATCTGAAAGTTACAGGAAAGGCTCCTTTGTTAGGGCATTCAGAGTTACCTACAATTCTAGGTGGTCATGCAAACCTTCCAAACAACATCAGTGGATCAAGTATAAACCTCCAGATTTAATGCCTTTGGCAAATTGGTATCAGGAGTGTGGTAGAAGAACCAAGGATGCATCAATAACTTTACAACAGAATACATTATAATAAAAAGAATGTCCAGTTAGGTTTATATACAGATTTTTATCTATTTACCTAAAACCTCAATAATAATGCACTAAATGATAACATCACTCACTCTTTCTGTTACAAAGATTATCCCAAGGAGCAGTTGGACGTCAATCTGCAACAACTGAACAACTACATATTTATTAAGATATGACTATTTCCAAAAAGAGTAAGTTAAAACCACCAAATTAAAGTAAGCCACGTTTAGAAAATAGCTAAATTAAATTGAACAATCAAAATAACTAGTTAAACAAAATATTTAAGAAAACAGCTAAATATTGTTCTTATATAAAGGAGCAGTTAACCCGGTCAAGAGATTTTTATTGCTGTCCAATTCCATTCCTGTTATCTGCGCTGGGACAAATTGGGTTTCCTGTACTTGCTGAAATTGGTATTATTCTATGAAAAGACAGTGACTAAAACCACCACAACAAAAAACTGGTAAACTACTATAGATTACAGTTTTGTTTTTGGGTTTAGTTATATTTTAAGAAAAACAGTCCAGTTGTTTTCCTGCCACCAGCCTATGCCTTTACAGTTAAGGAGCAAAAGAACACATGTAAGATAATCATGCTGCTCTCTCCTCCATCTAAAATGTTCATTGTCAACATACATGCATTGCAGCACCCTTCACATACAATGCTATACACACAGTATCACAGAAAGGAAATATCAAGCCAAGTTCAGGTACTTTTACCAAAGTATTTAAAAATACTTTTGATATATTTCAACACAGAACTTTTAATATGTGTTGAAGTTTAGCTTCAAGTCATTGCAGTTGTGCCAGTGTTCTCCCCAACCCCTTTTAGCAGGGCGCACCATCCGGCACGTTTCAGTAACCACCTGGCTGTTTTATTGAGTGGTTACTGAAAAGTTGGGTCACAATACAGGAGCACTGGACAGTTGGGGGATAATACAAAAACAAAGGGAAAAATAGAATATACGAAAGAGGTGGGCATTTTAAAGTTGGAACAAAGCATAGGGAGTTGGTAGAAAACTGACAGAATAATAGGAGTTACTGGATTCCTATGGCAACAACAACTGGAAACACTAAAATGTCAAGTGTGGCCCTGCCCACTTTTTGACCACCCATCTACAGCTTCTTCTTCACGCCCATTTAAAAAAATCTGGGGAGAACGCCGTGTGCAATATGCCACCTTTGGTCTAGAACCCATTCCAGCCTGTAATGGGACAATAAAGAAGCTGTAGCGCAGATATTGCAATCCCTCTGCTCTCTCATTCAGACATTGGGCCTGATTTGTTCAAGCTCTCCAAGGCTCGAGATGATACAATTTCATCAGTGAAGCTGGGTGATCCGGAAAACCTGGAATGTATTTCTTAAAATTATTTGCTTTTTGCTAGTAAGAGAGCTTTGGAGAGAGCTTGGAGAGCTTTAATAAATCAGACCCATTATAACTGTTTAATAAAATTAACTCAACCTTTGTTAAAATTAAGTTTTCTGAATTTGCCTGGAATTCTGCTTTACTTAGAAAACAACTTTAAAAGAAAAGAAAAACGATTAGGAATGCTTAAAAAGCATAGAAGAATGATCAAGACTTGCCATTATTTAATCTTTAAATAGTAGAATCCATTTTGCATTCAGGAACATTTCACATCTCATCAATGCTGTACTAGGTTTTAAACACTAAAATGGCTTAATTGGAGATGTTACTTATGTGTTGAAGCCTTGATCTTTTAAAAACCTTGGTATTGAAATACAATGATTAAATGCTACAAATCCAACGTTACTATGGTTACACTTTTTCATGCTTTGCACACAGATTTCACCTTCAGACAATTTTTTGGAAATCATCTTCTCTGTGTGATGTTTCAGCAGATGAGATTTTAGTTGTGTCTTATGAAGACATTTTTTAATGGTAAACTATTGTGTTTAGAGGTGTCATTACCACATTAACAAGCTCACAAATAAAAATACAGCTCATTGCCAAAAATGATACCTAGCCAGCTTCATATATTCCTTTACAATATAAGAAAAAAAAAAACGTTGAAATTTTTACTTATATGTGGTCATTTGATCCACCCTGGATACACATGCTTAGGGGAAATCCAGCAGATCTAGATGATCAATTACTGAAGCTGACAGTAACTCTACAATCTGCATATTATCTGAAAAATCTCCATATGTATAGCCAATGTAAAGCCCAATTCCAGCACCAAAGCCACTCACTTGTATTCAACCCAGAAGAGGACTTCAGTTGGTTGGTTGGTTCAGTTGTTGTTTTCTTCAGAGAGCAGCACTGCAATGCAGTAAAGTTTTTCAGCCAAATTCAGCCAAAATTTTTTAAAATTGAGCCCTAAAGTTCAAAGACAAAAAATTATGCTGAAATACACACTCAATTTAAAGCGCAATCAATGAATTCACTTTCCTGATTGCTTCGGATATCTGGCCAAATGCTGAACTGCATATGCACAGTATTAGCTTTGGTTGAGAGGATACCCGGCAGTCCTGGCTTTCCTTGCATATGGCAAGAATGAACACCTGCAGAGATCAAGATCAATCAAGAAAAGAAGATGGCGATGCCTTGTGAAGGGAGTATCACAGATTTATTTCTGTTTTGAGCTGCACACACATTATAATCTATAATAAAGGGGCAGTTTCAGCATCTTTTCAGAAGTCTCAAAGTCTTGTCTCCTTTAGTATTTACCCATCAAACTTTGTGGCATTTATGTTACAACCCACAAGACAGACAAGCAGATCAAGCTTATAGCATGGGACATTCCACTAGTAGATCTTATAATAGGTGTTGTAAGTACAACTCACATTTATTTATTTTATCTATGACAGGATCACCTATAGAGCAATTAAGAAAAGGTTCAAAGTGCCACCCTCATTAAAATACCATGGGTATATCATGTTGTGTGTCTGATACATTGCAAAACATTGCATAAAAAAGTCAGCGTGTGATAAGTAAAGGAAGTTTGTTTTATACAGGGGTCACCAGGACCTTAATCTCCAGTGGTTTCATACTGCACAACACAGAACACCCCACACGCAATGCAATATCCATGACAAAAAAAACACTATAAAATCATGCTCAAAGCAAAACAAAGGGAAACATGGTGTGTTGTAAGAAGATATTAAAGGAAATCAATTGTTTTAACACTGTAAAACATTTCTTCAATAAGTGCCCTATTATGTGAAATGAGGTAACGAATCAATAGTGTTTAAGCATTTAAAAAATGCAGGAAGAGATTATCACAAGTTAGAGAAAGAAAAAAAAAAAAACAACACAGACCCTAAGATGGAAAAAAATTAGAGAAGCAGGCTAATGAAACCCATATACAAAATGCTAGGCATCACATCTACCCATTGGGCCTGATTTACTAAAGCTCTCCCAGAGTGGAGAGGATGCAATTTATCAGTGAACCTGGATGATCCAAAAAAATCTGGAATGGACCTGGCCCAGGATTGAAAACATTTGCTAACAAATAGCAAATGACTTTATTCCAGGTTTGCTGGATCACCTAAATTCACTGATAAATGTGTATCCTCTCCATCCTTGGAGAGCTTTAATTATTCAGGCCCAATGTCTCTAGTACCAAATGTACTTTATTTAGCAACACATCCAAAATAACTGCAGAAATAAACACAACAATTTCCTTTCTTTATGGTTGGAATGGAGTTTCTCGAACAAGGTAAATAACAAGCCTTTCTGATGTCAGAATTGCTCATCACCCTGGAAACCCACTAAACCACGTGATTCTGGCCCGGTCGTTGTTAAAGTAAGAGTGGGTCATCTCACATTGCAAATTGGACTCTTCCAGCAACCATTACAGATAGGCAGATGTATTAGCATCACAAAAATGGGCATAGCCAGTACTACATTAACAACTCCCTTACACTGGATATATACAGATTCTAAAACACAAGGCACAAAATCTAAAGAGAAAACTACTGGCAATAAAGCCAATGGTTCACTGCAGCTTAGGATACTGCTGATGTATTGGTCAGTTTTAGGCATGGGCTAAAAGGAGACAGCTATTGTTTAAAATGATACCAATATAACAATTAGCTTCTAAAAAGATCCTTATACTGCCGCTACTGTATGTCAAACTTATGTTATTTATTGTCCCCTAGGACATAGTAGTACAACAGCAATGTGTACTGAGAGAAGTGAAAATCAATAGACCTTCTGCCAGTTAATCTTTATGCTAGTGTATCTTTATGTTGAGGCAACAAAAAATGAAAAACAATTTTAATTGGAAGTCAATTCTTTTAAAATGGTGTGTTCAGATAATAATTAAATTATTAGGTTTTATTACTTATAACTAAAAACATTTTACATGTTTCTACATAAATATTATAGTTACAATTAGGACATTGTGTTAGCCAACCCTTGATTAAAAAAAGAGGAAGTGTTATAACTAAAAGTAACTGTCGTTTGCAGATTACACAGCCCATGCTGCTTGGGTTACAACATGATAAAATGCTGAAATCCACCAAAACCCCTAGCCTGCTACAGAACTAGAGACAAAAAAAACATTAAAAGTTATGTCTTTACTGACCTGAGCAGGGTTACCACAATTAATTATGTAAATCTGTTTTCACATGAAAAAAAAAAAATATGCTGCAAGTTTATGTGAAACATTCAGCTGCCTATATATTATATACACATACATACATATATACATACACACAAACAAACACAAAGCTGAATTGCAATATAGTGGCACAGAAACTTGTCCAGTGATAATCCAGCTTTGACCCCGAATAAAAAATAAAAAAGAGCCTATTTATCAGCAGTGCATTAACTATCTACTATCAACTATATATTACAAAATATAAACATTTGAACCCAAGCTGTGTATAAAAATCCTAATAAAAAAATTGTCTTATTGCAAAGTATTCTTATGTTCCTGATTGTTCACTTCAGCTGTCAAAATTGGTTAGTGGAATACCTGGCACATCCCTGCTACCCGGTAGCAGTTGCTGGTACTAAATTGATTGGCGCCTGTGCAGGAGTTACGTCATCCTTGCCTAGCCAATCAAGAGATTGCAACAAGGAAAAGAAAGAAGGACATGGAAGTGCCCACAATGGAATGGGGACAGGTGAATGGGGTACAGAGAAATTACAGAGAGGTAAGTTTCTAATGCCTTCACACTAGTTTTAGAAATGTATCAGTTATTCTATCACTAGACCTCTATAGATAAAGATCCACATTGGGAAGTATTCCACATCGGTTTTTAACAATGGTCCCTGTTGGGATTGGTGTTTTGCTTTATAATGTAAAGTTTACTTAAAGCTTAACTCTTACATTTCTTCTATAAAACAAAAGTAGAGTCTTTATAAGGGGTAACCATATCCAGACCATTTTTGTTGGTTAATGAACATCAATACTGGTAAAGCGCTTTACATATGGACAATATGACTAACTTCATTATTTTTACCTTGGAAAAGACAGTGGGCAGCAATACATAAAATCAAACAAACAGCTGCCCAGTTCAAATTCGCCCTAGGGAATTGTAACATTCTAATCAGTTGTTATACCATCTGCTCACATACACTGGTCGATTCCGGCCTAACAACATTCAGATTCATTTGTCAAGTCAAGGTTTGTTTTAATTATTCCACTAGAAATCATTAACATTACTATGCAAAGAAATCTCCAGCAAGCAAGAGTATGTGCTGGGTGGAAACTACATACTGATCCAAAGGGACCCTCTTCTCCTTTTAACACAATCAGTACTTGCAATAAATAACTGTATGTAACCATTAACACTTATTTTTTGTTTTATTATTAATTTACTTTACTATCATTTATGTATTACTTACTATAGGTATTGGTATGCCCCAAGCCCCATTATGTTGTGGCCACATGTCAAAAGATCTACGAACTTGGCAACTCAATTTCTGATAAATGGAAAAGTCATGGAGTTTTATTTACCATCTGACTTCTTCAAGAAAGCTGACAATGTACGTGTCTGCTTTTTTTTAATGGCACGTAACTTTATTTTCATTTTAGTGTTAAACTAACACAATAGGCCGGATATTTTACAGCTCTCCAGGACTGGAGATGATAGACTGTTACGGGAGAATCAAGGTGATCCAGCAAACCTGGAATGTATGTCTTAAACATATTCTCCTATTAGTTGTCAAATATTTTCACTGCACCAGATTCATTCCAGCTTTGCTGGATCGCCTATTTTCTCGTACAATAGTCTATCTTTACCAGGCTTGGAAAGTTTTTATAAATCAAGTCCATTGTACTAGGTTGTGGGACATCTAGTAGTTACTACGAGTTTGTAAATCCACCTCTGAAATATTAGCCTTTGACTTTACAAAGCAGGATTTTATAGTACATGTTCACTTTAAATCTTTAGAACTGTTTAAAACACACACAGAAAAGCAGAATAACAAACTGTTTCTGAATGTTCCAGTGGACTACCAACTCCCATAAGTACAAGTGAAATCATCTTGGAGATTGCTGAGGGAATTGAAATACCATTAGGATTGAAAACATCAAAACATTAAGGTATCACAGTGATGCCACATGCTTTATCACTATATAGTAAACATTAATAAGCTCCATGGTTACCAACCCATACATTTTAATATGGCACTAGAAACTTTCAATGTGCTAGATAAAAGCTTTACTACCATGGCAATTTTTCAAACACATCGTAACCAAGAATTACCACTTCTACATGAAAATGATCATGAAATTTGTAGTAACAGATAAGGTAATTTGCCACATATATCTTGGGAAAAAAAACAAGTACATATGTCCATGACCGGTGTGTAATCAGCCTGGCAAGACCCAATAACTGCTTGGAGCTCCAATATGTGGTACATCACAAGAGATTGTGTATATTGCTGCTTCACTAGCCGTCATAGGTAGATTTGCTGACATGCTCTGATGTCTACAAAAGATCATTAAAAACCAGAATATAATAACACAATTTCAAACAGACCCCTTTATGCATGGTCACCTTTATGCCTACATTATTTGAAATGAAGTGGATGTCCCATCCTCTGTCTACCAAATCTCCTCTCTTCTTATATGTGACGGTTAACAGAAGTACTGAGTACTGAGCAGTAGTTAGTAACTTATTTTGCTTTATAAGATTTTTCTATTGTATTAAGTGTTGGGATCAGATGTGCCAAATCTATGGCTGAACACCAACTAACATTTCACTTTATTTCTTGATGCACATATTAGGAATATCATACTTTGGAGATTTATACAATCCAGGCACTGCAAGCGATCCAACTTTTTTTTCTGCTGCAATTCACCAAAACCTCTTAAGTCTTGTTTCAACCCCTGCTTGTGAATTGCCAGTGAAGAAGACGCAGCAGACTAGGCTCTTTTCCATGTCTGGCAGCTCTTTTCTGCTACTAGCATGTTCCTTGTTTGCACACGAGCAGAACTAAACTCCTTCTCTTCCTCTTTCCAGTGTCAGCTTTGTACAAAGAATGCCAAGCTGCTGGTCTAAGTAACAATCAGGTAGTGTTCTTAAGATGTTTACCAAAATAACTGGTCTTTAAGCTCCTGCTATAATTACTATTACCACAGTATTTTAATGTAGTGGGTCAGTAGGAAGAATGCAACCTACATACATATGGTCAATGGGAGGCTGCCACCCTCACAGACAGCCAAAATGATAATTGGTACCTGTTACACCAACCTGAGTCACAAACTGCTCATTGCTCACTGAATCCCTAGCAATTTCTGAAGGAACTCTGGTTAAGAAACACAGTCTGGTTCTGTGTCTCTGTTGAGCATAGTCCCCTTCACTTATAGTCGGGATTGGAGGTGATAGGAAACCTATTCAGATGGGGAAAAATAAAAATATTTTAAGTAGAGTGGGGAAGAGTCCAAACTTCTGGCAATGTTTTTTTACCAGCCTATGCCTTTGAGGACCACACCCCCTATTTCTTGTATGGGGATTATGGGGACAGGAACTAAAAGGCAAATCTCTTAAAAATAATCAGGCAAGATTCATGTATCTTTACAGACAAATCAACATATTTATTTATCCCTGTCACAAATAAGATATGGGGGCAGAGACAGATTTCCATCACTGGAGCCTTTAGGCACCACTGGCCTATAAACCAACCAGCCTAGACAACTATTGGCACCCAAAGTTAGTTAGTATCACCTCCAATATATAGAAAGTTTTCTTGTTTCATATGTCTATACCAATCCAGGAATGCTGTGACAATGTGTTACAGTAACAAGAGTATTGCATTTCTACTAACCAAAGACTACGCACAAGCTCTTCACCTCTGTTTTTGCTGCATATAGGTTTGGGTCCGCAGTATCCCATATCAAACCCAACTCTAAAATAAAAGCAATACCAAGCAGGGCAAAGCACAGACAACTGATTAGCCAGTTTCCTGCAGCTCAACCATTGTTGATAATAAATATATGGCAACAAGGATTTTTTTTTTTTTTTTTTAAGATAAAGAGGTGTTAGTAGAATTGTCAGCTACTAAACATGTTCAGCATCTTTTTCAAGAACTGGCAGTACTCCAACTTACCAACAAAACGTTCTGCCATAAAAGAGCTAATACTTTTTATTGTTTCTAAAATTAAAAAGCTTTGGATTTAAAGTTACATTAAATTACCTTAATTTGAAACTTGACTGGGTGGAATTAAAAAAACACCTAAAGGAAAGCTGAACATTTTTAAATATCCAATATTACTTTTAACAACCATATTCACATCTATATGGTACCTTAACATGTTTTATGTGGCCTGGTAATGTATATTCATTTAAAATAGCTTGCAAACGACAAAAAAAAAAAAAAAAAATAGAAAAGAAGAAAACAAAAAAGACAAATAAAGTTTAAAAAATAACATCCTAATATTAAAAATGAACAAACTTCGATTGTTGATCCATTTGGGATAGTAGTGCCAACTTTTTTGTTCTATAGGAAATAGGCAATTTTGACCAATGCAATTTATTAAGACCAACAATGTGTATACCACAGCTGGTTTCTGAAATAGCAGAAAACTGAATAATAAACAGGAGAAAGATGAATATAGTATGCTTGCAAACTCATATGCAAGCATAACTTTTAATAGAAAAGAAACCAGACTCCTTGTGGATAGCTGGACAAGCAGAGGCAGCCTGATAAGCGCTCAATGCCCTTTTCCCAGGCTGACTGTGAACAGGTGTCAAAGTCACAAGAAGATCATCTTCCACCACAACACCCTCTTGCAACTTTCAGACAATGCCATACAGATATATACTAGTGAGAGTGTTGACAATCACTTGACAAACTAGAAAAACAAGTCCTACTCAAGATTAAAAAGGGGTGCTGTGCTGTTTCCATAGGTTGTTTATTAAAATTACCCCAGATATATAGTGTATGATGTGATATAGTTAACTTCAGAGGAGGTTTCAATAATGAAGCATAAAGGAGACTAACTTTAATGGGTGAGAACCTTTACCACTGAGGAAAAAATGCTATATGGGGAATATATAGAGGGTTCATATGGTCATCTAATTCTGTTGAAGCAATGAGTAAAATTAATAAATAATGGGTAATGCTACTTGGGTCTGCTCCCTCTTTTTACATGTCTCTAAAAGATACAATGGTCAGAAAATCACTGACAATAGTGCTAAGAACAGGGCTATTAACATATTAGGGATACCAGCAGCAAAACGGATTTACAGAGCAAGGAAACCAGCCAGACACTGAGATGCCTAAGAAGTGTACAACGTTCCTTGTCATAGAGATGTTTATGTCTGGCTGGAGTCCACCTGTAATCTTTGCCATGGCTTTTGCTGACCATTTCCTACACAATACATAGAAACCATAACAGTATCATACACAAAGTATAGTTAAAACAGGTTTTAACATTTTTTTTTTAAAAAAAAAAGCAATTGAGTGACCATATTTCATTAGTCTAAAATATCTTTGATCTGTGATTTCCAAACAGATAATATTAACAGTACCTGAATGCAGCTGTGTAATACATCATTCAATGCCATTATTATTGCAAGATTTATAAGTACGGTAAATTAATTTTGATTGGTAGCAATCTCTTGGAGTCATTGGGCCTGATTTATTAAAACTCTCCAAGGCAGGAGAATATACACATTGGTCCGTGAACCTGGGTGATCCAGCAAACCCCGAATGGACTTTTATGGATATTTTTTAGCAACTTTTTTTAAAATTCTGGACCAGATCTATTCCAGGTTTGCTGGATCACCCAGGTTCACTGATGAAAGTGTATCTTCTACAGCCATGAAGCTAAAATATGATAGGAAGATGCAGTACAAGGAACCAATCAGTCCATGTGCTGACCAGAACGCTAAAAGAAGAAAAAAAAAAGAAAAGAAAAATGAGCCGATCATTTTTCTGCTTTTCCTTTCACTAGCAGCCTAAGGTATGTCTGGAACAACCTGGCCTTAAAAAAAAAAAAAAAAATGGGTTGAAAAATGCTGGCCAACAAAAAAAAATAAAAAAAAAATACCAGAGAAATAAAATACTGGAAACATCTCTTAAATGTCTTAAAGAGGAACTAAACTGAAAACGTCAAAAAAAAACAAAAACACCTTTAATCCCGCAGTGCAGTCCGATCACGCCGGGGGTGTCCTGCATCAGGTCCTGCGTTGTCCTGACATTCGTCCCTGGGGCTGCCATCTTCTGCTCCTCTTCCTGGTTCCTTATCCTACGTCACCCAACCCAAGGCGCGAGATCAGCTGACGTAGGATGAAAAAATAAGTTTGCTGATCTCACTCTGATTGCTTAAGGCCAGCAAATTTTTTTCTGTTTGAGCGAAAAAGCTCCTTCTGCGCATGCCCGAGATGCTCGGGCATGCACAGAAGGAGCACCCAAGAAGCTTTATGCTCCCATTCATTATTGATCGCCTAGACAGTTGAGAATTAGGGGGCGGTTCTGCACCCTTTTTTATTTTAAAAAAAGGGTGTTGCACTAAATAAAAAAAAAAAAAAAATAAACATTTTTGAAATTTCTGAGTCTAGGTACACTTTAATTGAAGCAGAATGCAGCAAACCCTTGTTTTTTGTACTTTATCTTTTATTGGACTATGTATTTTTCCTTTTTTTTGGCTGGACTTCTGCTTTAAACTAAAGTAGACTTAATAAACTAAGTAGAATCTGCCGAGGGGGACTTAGAAGATGCCTATTACCCGTTAAAGTTTTTGCTATGAAAGGCATGCCCAGGTATACCTTTTTACCTTTATATTTGTATTGTGATTACTTTAGGGTAGAAACATTGTGCAAAGCTATAATAACTTTTAAAAAATGTCAACTCATAGACATCTTCAGTACACAAAAACACCTGTAATGGATAATTGATATTGACCATATATCGGTACTTTATTTTAACCAATATAAGCTTATATTGTGGTAATAAAATATTGTGTTGCACCACTAGACATGGTGGCATGAGCATAGTTCCACCTGAGCTTCTGATGCCTCTCAAAATCTTATGCTTAGGCGGCTAAACACGTGCTTGCCATGCCTAGATAGTGGACAGTTTATTCAGCGAGTGAATGGGGCGCAGCAACTTTGGTGCTATATTTCCCCTCTAAAATCGCCAATTATGTCAGTGGTACAAGTCTAATAATGGGTTTCAGGCACAATCTTAAGAGGCTAAAGCATTTCTTGAACATTAGCAAAAAAAAAAAAAAAGCCCATGTGGTGCCAGGTTCTAGATGATTATGAATTGTTAGAAGGGAGGTAACGCATGTGTTTTCAACTAAATCATTTGAAATTCACTTAATTAAAAAATGAAATACTGCTTGTATGTTTTGTATTTATTAAATCAAAACATTTCTAACTAAATACCTTCAGAGAATATCCAATATTTATCCAACACATTCAAGAGGCAGTGGCAGAAGCATCTCATCACATTCCTCTGCCTCATCTAAATGGTAATGATTCTACTTTACTACTGAACTGTGACTGATTTGCAGCTTCAAACACGATGGCATTAATATTCCAAAAGCCAACATATTCCTCATTTGCCATTGTTTTTGCCCTGTTCTATGAAATGTTGCTAGGCAACCTTCCAGGAAAGCAGTTTAGCTGCTGATCATTACAAGAAATGGGGAGATTGTCGAAAGATTTGACTAGAGTACCTGCAGTCACCCACAACATTTTATTTGTATACAAAAGATTCTGGGGGGGGTCTACTGAACTTTAAAACCAAGCCACCCGGTGCCACAAGATCATTAGAACAAGAGACTATGGGAACAAATGATAGGGATATTGGACTGGATCTCTATATAAAAAGTAAAATGAAGGATTCTTACAATGTTATATATTATCTTATAATAATATAATAATTATATTATAATTATATATATCTTATAATGTTGAACCTGTGTAAAAATAATCGACTTCAAATATCAGCTGAAAAAGTAATATTGTTAGTAAGCAACAACCTTAGGAGTTTCAGCTTTATGAACTACTGTGCTTTGTTAGTTTGTATAAATAAATAAATTGTCTTTAAGACTTAGTTGTTCCTAGCCATATATAAAGTAAAACCAAGCTACTGACAGCTAGAGAAACCATATTGGTACTTAATAGGACTGGTGATGATGATTTGAACAGTCTAGTAGAGAGGCAATGGTGACATAATGGACAGTCCATTGGGGTCTGTATTCAGGAAAAGTTGAGTCCCTGGCGTGAAGTATCTAAAGTTTGAATAAATCAATCTGTGTACCTGGACAACCACTAAACCCCAGGACCACACTCTGAAATCCTCAGCTTCCCTCAATCTAACACCATTTCTCCAGCATCTAACAAACCACAAACTTTAAACATTTAATGATTATTTTTTAAAATAGGAATTCTGAGGAAAATCACCAATAAAGTTTATTATAACATTTTAATTGCTAATTTTTAAATATATATATATATATATATATATATATATATTTTTTTTTTTTACTGTTGCCTTTTAAAATAACTAGATTAAGTAAGCTGATTCAATCACACACAGTATCCAAAGCTCTCCCTAATTATCATTTAGGCAGATATTGGTACATGATGCAGACTTACATCCTGTGCTTGTGGTGCATCTATGGCAGTCCTGATGCTCTTTTATAGATAAAGTTCATGCACACAGAGTAAATACAATGTTAAATTACATACAATAAACAGGGGTTGAATTGCCAGCCTATTTTTTGATTTCGGTTTCTCAGGTCCTAAGATAAACACAACTGTAAGGAAAAGAACCTGCTAGGTGTGTAGACAGTGCAGACGCAATGGGGAGATTGGGAGAAGATCTGATTAGGGAATTACAGATGGCAATTCAAAACTAAATATCCTTTTTTGTTTTGACACCCCCAATACTAAATATTTCTATTTCCAAACGATATGTTCAGATCACAAAAGAAAATTTGGGTATATCAATGCAAGCAGAAAAAGGAAGTGCAGAAAGACACTACTCCAGTTTAGCTTGCAAGACATTTTTGCCAGCTCCTGCAATGCAAGTTTAATTTTCACACATAATACCCTTACCTGTCTGATCACAATTGTTTATTGCACTAACCTGTCCCTGTTCCATTGCGGGTGCTACATCTCTTCCTTGTTTCGACCTTCACCTATATTTACTGGCCAGGTCGGGGAGTTCATTCAGCCTTGGCAGCCGCAGGGGTCAGAATGTGCAGAGTATCCAGAAAGAAGAGGACAGCAATCAGGCAGAACAAGAATGCCTACTGAAGAATCAACATCACCTGTACCTTTCTACAAGAAAGTCCAGCCTGATCCCAGCTTTTAAAAGCAGAACTTTAGTTCTACTGTAATAGGCATTTAGTGTGTTTTAAGCACTGTGTATCACAGACACATTTTCCTTCAAATTTGCTTTTTACTCTTTTGCTGCATTTAAAACTACTGATCTTTCAACGCCTATTTGCAGTAATGTCTAATCTATATACATGAACTCCTGCATGTATATTTTGTGGGATGTGTATTCTTTGTTGAAGCAGCCATTTGTCTCTATCAGAACTCTGGAACACTAATGTGAAGAACTTAAAGTTATTACAGGACACATATGAACAAGGACCCTCATAACAGGACCATCAAGTTTTACTGCAGAGCCAAAAATATTACATAATATAATTTTAATGATTAAGTTTACAAATTTTTAGGACTAAAACACAAAAGGGGCAAAGTATGCAAACTGAATGAATTGGGCTGACATGGTGACTTTTGTAATCAATGAAATTTGCTTGGTAATGCCCAACGTTCAAAATACACATGATCTTCTCTTGATTTGATAGGATGATGCCTTCTGTCTGCACCAATCACTACAAGTCCTAGTCTTGTCTGGTGTGGAACCAGGTTATGTATCTTTTCATAGCATCAAGAACAGTTTTAAGGTCAGCTGAACAGGCCAGAAATGTCCATATTGCGGACACTGTGTGTCCGTGTGTAACACGACCTCAAAGTTTGCAGCAGAAGCTCCTCAGGTTTACTCATCTCCCAATAGACCAGCTCCATTCTCCCAGAGGTTAGCTCACAACCTGGTAGCCTTCTTGTGAACTTTAAGAATGAATTGCCCCACAGTGGCTGTGACAACAGAGGTTATTAGGGCTTGTTTACACTTTATATTTAGGGCTTCTTATGAATATGGCGTGGGCATAGTCCTACTTTAGGTGTACAGCATGGTGTTTGTTTTAGACATTTTAATAAGTCAAAAAACATGTATTACTAGTCATCATAAAGGAAGTATTACTCTGGTAGCAGTCAAAGCAAATGTTTTGGGCAAATATGTAATCTTCTATTATGCAAATCCTTTGAATTAATCAGTGTGCAGTTTGTCAAGCATCTCGAAATGCACTTTGCGTTCTGTAAGCAGAGAACACACCTGTGTCATTTAGAAGGTCTGTGTTTCCCTGTGATAACCTGTCATCTATCTGCGGGGATAATCGCCACCCATTCAAACCACAGGAACCATCTACACTAAAGAAAAAATAAAAAGAAGCTTGAAAAGAATAAAATTTTCTCCCACCTGTGATATAAGCATTCTCCACATAAAGTGTAATTCTCTGCTCCCTCTTTTCTCTCAAGCATTTCAAAAAGGAACAATATATCCACAGTTAGATAAAAGCCTATCGACTCAGCCCACAGGCATCCCCAAAAGACCATGCTGAAAAATGGAGGAAAGAAAATGGACTGTATGTGTCGTCAGTGGCAACCAGTGAGATATTAAAAGAGGAACTTATACTGCAGCAGTATCTGTATGCCAGTTGTTGCACATCTCTTTACAAAGTGACAGAAACTCCTAAATTGAAAGGAAGTGGATGGGGAAGTCATATATGCATGTAAATATTATTACCATTAATAGCTTCTATGTATAAGTATAAGTGAAAGCATATCTTTAACAATATATGTTTGAAAATTTAAATCCATATCATTAACAGAAAAATAAATAGATGTATGGATGACACAAACAAAATTGTGTTTCAAATAAGGGGGGGTGGAATTCAAGCAGAAATACTACATTTATGAAGAGTATTATCTGCCGAAACCAGGTGATATAAAAAAAAAAAAAAAAAAAAAAAAAAGATCACCTAAAGTTTGGCCACTACGCCTCTTAAAGATCAAAGATTGTTTCGGATATAGTTATATTGGTAGGGCTACTTTGTAATTGACATTGCATGAATAGGTCATTTATAGAATTTTTAACTTTACATGTTGCATGCGTGGCCAATATCTTCACAAGGACACAAATTACTGGTCCTGCAAGTAAACTTAACCAATAGGTTTAGGTGCACTCAACTAATTTATTTGTGAAGGCAGATACATATCAGTGTGTATTACATACTCCATGCTACAGATATTGGGAAAATCCTATCTTCTAATACAGTGCACACTCCTCGCTAACGCAGGAGAAGGCTTTGCCTGCAGTATGTTGTAAAACACCATCCACCCACATGCTCATCTGACACTGTGTTGGTGGATCCAAAGTTAGTAAACATCTGAAAAACTGCAGCCATATAACATGATATAAAAACAGTCCCCATAATGGTGAACATTTGCTTTAATGTCAGTACATCAGGTTCGGAGTTTTCAGTACGCTGTGAATTCTGGCCAGGTGAAAGACTAATTATTTTATTTATGGGCTGCAAATTTCCAATATTTCTCCATCAATTGCATATATGTCAAATTGGTGAGTCTGGGTTGTGTATGATTCTCATTCTTCTGCTTGGTCAGATTTACCCTGGATGCTAAGCAAACATCTAAGTACACAATTGGAATACATGTATGGAAACTACTTCACTTGCAAAATGGTTTGTATTCATTCCTCCTGCCAGTTCTGGCAAATTCACAGCCCCACCAGACAGCAGAGCCAAGGAGTGTCCTGAATGATACCCACAGCCAGCGGTTTGTTAATACAGCTTGATCACTTTTCTCACCCCGTCCTGTGCCTAGACAGTTGGACATCAGGAGGATAGACAAAAAGAGTAGACGAAGAACTAATCTGTATCATCTGTTTATTCTAAAAAGTATTAGTTGGCACTTACAGAGAGTGGCCTGCATGACCATGACACATAACATACGGTCATGCACAGAAGCACTTATTAAACAGGAATAGTCTAGGAACCCTAGGAGCTACTTGGGCTCAAATGGAGCATGCTAAACTGTGTTCTCTGATCAAGCTGTGCTGCAGTTGTTGTAGAGGATCTGCTTGTATTGTTTGGCAGAAGCAATCAATGAAATAAAATGTCTTGAACTAAAAATATGAATAGGGCCTTTGTGATTGCTCCATATACATGGCTTCCATTCTCAATTGAAAGTGAAGTTCACAGGCACACAACAGTCAAAGGCTCAAATTAACTCTGGGTTGTTATGTACTTGTGTTTTTTCCTTTAGTGTCCTGCAGGTAAGCAAAAGTTAATTGGCCGTTCTTGCAATCAAGTCAACATCAGGAAGGTTACAATGCTCCAAAGGACAATGCTTTTTGTTAAATGTTGGCTATTGTCCTGCGGTTTATTTTTATTTGATATTTACAAGACTGCCATTTGAAAAGTACACAAGCAGCTGGGTATATATTGCAAGTCAGTAGGCGACACGGAGAAGACATGACTTGAATAGTGACACCGGTGTTTCCTTGAAGCTCAGATTACCTTTTGTGTGCATCAATGAAGCATGTCTATTATAAAACATATCTACATAAACCGAAAATAAACTCTACTGGTTACACATTTATGTTTGATCAGGTTTACTGTACAGGCAGAGAAGATTATATCAGTTCGAGTTTTAACACCAAATGAAAATCATTATTGTCCATTTTTCCTAACGTTCTTCTCATCAGTTAGGCAGATATTACTATACACCGCCTATTTCATCAGAACTATGTCTGTGTCCTCTTATATATTATATATATATATATTACTGATCCTCATATTCAACATGGCTAAAATACAAATAAACAGTTCTTAAGTAGGTAAAACCAACAAGTAGTACTATTACCCTCTGAAAAACATCCCATGAGTAGAAGTGCATTAGGAAAATAATGGAATGCAGCTAGTTTAGGTACTTGAGTTTATCCTGATCATGATTCATCTTGATCTTGTTTTGAGAGGTATCAGCCGTTCTAGGAACCAATCTAGCTTTTCTGTACTGCACTTGAGGTGACAAGGAACATGCTGGCGGTATATGTGAGTGAAGCAATCACAGAGACATCCTTATTTTTGTGCTGTTCCAAAAGAAGACCATTACCTGGCTTTCAGCTGCCTGATGGAATAGCAAATTCTTTGACAGGTAAAAAGTTATGTTACATGTATTATTAGCTCTTCTGCTACTGGCCTAAAGTTTCCCCATTTACCTACATTGCCTACATTAAACACATGACTTATGTATTCTTCATGTGTTCATTCACATCAGGTATTGCCACTGAAGTTAATGAGGAAATGAAGAAGAGACGGTGAGGGAGGGCAAGCAGAATTGTGGTGTGTACTTTTTATCTCTGCATTATTACAGAGCACTCTTCATCTGTGTGCATTATTTATGTTGCTGTACTTCTGAGAGGAAGACTTCCTGTCAGTGGAACTCCCATGCCTGCAGCATTCTCCACTGTTAACCTAATTTTAAGAAACAAACAGTGATCTATTAAACAGGAAAAATAAACTATGTGGGAAATGACCTTCCTAAAATAAACAAATGTGCCACTTGATCTTGATTAAGGTATTCTGTTGATTCCAAGTTACAAAAGTAATGCCAAAAAAATGAATCAGAACTACAATCCTAAGCGAAGATACTTTTGGTATGGGGATTTGGGCAAAACGTGCGAAATAGGAAAACTAAAAAAAAAAAAGTTTAGGGCCATTCATGTAACTTAAGGGGGGGAGCTACAGAAAATTTTAAATTAAATTGTCTCTTTAAGAAGATAAGCGCTGCTGAATTTTAAACAGACCTAAAAGTTTTGGAGGCAAGGTTAGAAGATTATACATAAGGCCAATTCACATGGATAGCCACTATAGTCTCAATGTTAAAGTGGAACTAAAGGCAAAAACTTTACCAACCGCGGTTGGTCCTTTATTCCAGAAAAAAAAGACACTAGCTGATTTGCAAAGCAGAAATATGGTTCTAATTTAAGAACATACTGTATAGAGGATTTGCAGTGGTCATACATTCAGCCGCCCTAACAATGCAAGTGCAATTGCCTGTCAACAACATATTGGAGCTATTTAACATGTATATCTACTTTACAAGCCAAGGGCAGTTCCAGACTTCTGAACGGGACAAAAGGATATGACCAATGGTGTTAAAGTTCAATGAACATCAGAGTAGCAATATTTTCCTACATTTAATAAGTATATTAAATGCATAAAAACAAAACATCTGTGTGATAATTCCCCAAATAAAGCAGTAATTCTCCAACTCGAAGTAACCTAGTGCAGAGGTTTTATGTGTATCTAGAACAAAAATGTAATATATGATATCATGGCTACCTTACATTTTTTTTATTCAGGCTTTTTTAAACAGATATGAGCCCTCTTCCATAACAACCTAACCCACTCTAACCCTCTCTAGTTCCCTAGCTATGAAATTGCAAAGGGCCAAGGTCCAGTGTCCTGTTTACATTCCTCGACACAAATCCTTTTCTGCTGCCCACAACTGCTACATAAACTTCTCTGAGCTACTTCTCTAACCTACTCTTAGGCTACTGTGAATGGCAGGAGATCAAAGCAAATTTGGGGAAAGTGAAGCTATCCTTCCAAAAAAAAATAAAACCCTGCTGATCATGCAAACCCCACGCTTCCTGTGCTGGGTGCTTATGCTACAGGTGGAGGCATTACTCATAGCAAATCATATTGTAGATTCCATTCTCACGGCGCTAAACGAAGAAATGAAAATCCCACCGGCTGCCATGGGAACAGCTTTATTTTTCCTTTGCTCTATTATTCATAAATTAACATCAGAGGGGCTGATTCATAAAAACTAGATAAAAGAAAATAAGATCAAAAGCAGACTAGTCACCACTAAAAAACTAATCAGGTTTCACCTATCTTGGAAAAATGACACAAGATTTCGCACAAGTCACTATTGGTAACAACACATTTATCCCTACATTTTTTCCTGTGTTTAAATCAATCTGCCCATAGTTTTCAGATTTCCAAATGCACATGAGCTGGACTGGTACATTAATATAAGTACCTGTTATAACCTCCTAAGAAGATAAAACTGATCCATGATCCACTGATACATTAAACAGGGGTTGCAAATGACATACAGATACAGACAGCAACACAGGAGGAGGAGAGGACCCTCCCTCAAAGAGCTTACAATCTAGAAGGTGGGGGAAGTAACACACAAACTGTACTAGGTTAAGGTCATTGTACCAAAAACAAATTCTTGAGATTTTGGTAAAATGAATCATTTGTCAGGTTGTTTTTTGTCTCGCAGACTTTGGTGGAGAGATCCATGTACCGGCATGTAAATGGTTGTGTTAAAGGCCGGCTCTGGCACAAAGATGGAAATTCAAGTGACATATAAATATTTGGGAATTTGCCTTTGTTAAAGCAGCAGGATGTTTGGTGCTACTGATGAAGTCTTGTCGTTCTCTATATTCATTTGTCAGAAGCAATATATTGTATATAAGGTTAAAAGAGTCTGAAAAGTAAGAGAATACTGAGGTCTTCAACGACCACATTATTATCTGCACCACTCTTTCCAGCCATCATTTTAAATTAGGGCGCTATTGTTTATAAGAAAGATTCATGACTATATTTATTGTTTCTCTGCTCATTTAACTAGATATTTAGCACCTTCGGAGTAGCAGCTGTGGGGAACAAAGTGAGCTGAAGGCCACGTGTGGTTGTTTTAAGCAACTGGTTGGGCACCGCACACAAACCAATGTAAAGGAAAAACCTGTAGATTGTGACAGATATTACTAAATTAATTTCTGTATTGGACATTTTTGGTTTTGACATCCCAACCACCTTGCCCTTATTAAAAAAACAGGTACAATTGACTATGCGTTAAAATCTATTCAGCTACATGCTTGCTCTTTCCTTGGTTCTTTGCATGTAGGCAGGTGAAAGGTTGAG
The DNA here is from genome assembly GCF_032062135.1 of Pyxicephalus adspersus. NCBI lineage: Eukaryota > Metazoa > Chordata > Amphibia > Anura > Pyxicephalidae > Pyxicephalus > Pyxicephalus adspersus. The sequence continues at coordinate 89,835,692 of NC_092860.1, forward strand.
GGAATTCTCTTGGTTTTCTGAAAAGCTGCGGTTTCCATGGACACTGGGATAAAACTGAACAAAGACAATCTATTATGAGTGAAAAAAATGGAATCATTTATCAGTACAAAACTACGTATATTTGAACTTCTGCTGTAATTTTTTTAAGGAATTTGGCGAGACCAATTAGGTCATTTTTTAAAAGGCATGCCAAGTATGGAAGCAATAGGAATAGGTCAAACTTTCTTTTGACATTTAGTTACCAATTAAGAAGTACGACAACCCCCTATGTGCCGATGTAGACATCTGAAGCTGTGTGTAAACCCTCCCATCTTGCCCCGATCCTTCATTAGGTACGATTTATCTCCGGCTATGTAATCTTACAATTACAGCTTTCTTATGTTCCAGGCAGCCTGTACACAGCATTAGCAGGGAACATTACAATTACCAAGATTATTGTGTGAGCTGCTGCTTATTACCCTCTTGCATTGTTTTACATGACCCCCTACCCCCACTGCAAATGTTCAATATCCACATGGAACAGTAAAACAATAAAGCCTGGGAAAAAAAAGACAAAAAATTAAATAACATTAGCTTTAATCTGTAAAGTAAATTCTGTCTGTTCAATCCTATTTTGTTAATTTGAGAAGAGAAAAGACATACCACATCACAGTGACTACTGTATAAGTGTGCCCGATGACATAACAAGGTAGCAGCTTAAAGAAAAGGAAAAAAATTATTTCCAAAATGTGATTACAAGCTGAGTGCTGCTATTATTGGCTCCGGGAAAAGAAAGCCATTGATTTGTGGTTTATGCCAGGGTGGTCTGTGGGTGTTGTCACGAGCTATTGCCCATTAAATGCAAGTACCTAGATGATTTAGCTTTAAAGCTAATCCACACTTATTGTCGGTGCCATTATATATATATATATATATATATATATAATCTTTAATTTCCAAAGAATATAAAGTGTTAAAATAAAAAACAAGTCAGTCTGGGATGTGGTCACAGTGTACAAGGAGTTCTCAGAATAACTGAAAATTATACCTCTGCTTTTAACTTTTCTAAGTACCCGGTTGCAGGGTTACCTCATCATCATACCTCATCCAGCACCTTTTTTGGAAGACAATTTTTTCATAAACTGAATTACAGAATTTATAGTTTAAGAAAACAGACAGCTTCAAATAAAAGTAAACCAATGCAAAAAAATGCATTCTTGAATCCATTCAAAAGCCACCATCCTCAATAAAACCCACCTCCAAAGATTGTGTAGGTATCATGAAAATGCCTCAGACCCATTGAGACAAGGACTCCACTAGACCTCTGAAAGTGTCCTCTGGTTGCACTATGATGTGAACATAAGATCCTTTAACCCCCCTGGCATTCTAATTCTGTCAGTATTTTTACGCCAAAAGTGGTACATTGTTTTGCATGGAAATTTATTTTACATTGTAGACCTATAATTCTTAGGCATAACACACTGAAATATGTCCAATATTTAATAAATTTAATATTAAACTTTAAATTAAAAAAAAAAAACACAAAAATCTGTTAAAATAAAGGTTGGATAAAAATACGGAAACCTGTAATATAACTGTACAGCAGGATATAATATTATAAAATAATATAAGGATTATTTTGTATTGTATAAAATATTAAAAAATATTTTGAATTTCCTGCTGTGCCTCCCGCACGCACTGACGCATGCACCGATGCCACTGGGAACGTCAGTGCACTCACGGGCTAAAGATCGGAGGAAGAGGACGCAGTCAGAGGACGGGCAGGACGCGGGGTTACCACTTTTACCATGTACTTTTTACCCTGTGCCACACTCGGGAATACCGCCACAAGGGTTAAGTAACACTTACTGTCTTCCCCCTTTATCATGTTGCTATTTAATCTCTAGGTAAGCCACATAAACACATGCAGCTTTCTACATTATCTAAAACATTTATGTATCCATTGTAGGTGCTTTAAATTGTAGACTCTGACTGGTCTGCAGTATGCATTCCCATATGCAGCAAGCTGTAATGTACTGTATGTTCTGACATTTTTTATGGCAATTATTTTGTGTTAAGTACACACGGATTCTTGTCCGTTTATAGCCTCAGGACTGATGATATCTGACGAGAATCTGACATATCTACAGCGGCCATGACATCTTTCATGGATCCGTCCTGGCGGATCCACGAACAACAAAAGACGAACGACCGCAATGCAAGTAAAGGGCAGAGAGCACAGCAGGGTGCAACTCGCTCATTCTCCCCTCCACTCTCCGTAGAGCAGAACGGTGCTGTATGTACAGCTCTCGTTCATGCATCTTTCAATCTTGTGTTATTGGAAAAGATCATGAAAGATCCCATTCCAACTAGAAAAATCTAACATTTGTTCATAGCCTTACAGTAGGTCTTCTGTGGAATCAGACTTGATAGGCTAGCCTTTGAATGCCTTTCCCCAACATGCATTGCCACTCATGAGCCTGCCACTTGTTGACTTTTTTCAACAATTTTGGTAGGCATTAATCACTGTATACTAGGAAGACACCACAAGTCCTACCATCCTACCAAAATAAAATGCTGACTTTTTTTTAGGTAATATGTATGTGTGTAGGTAATTGTTTTGGGGAACCTATTATGGGGTGTCTCGCTAGACTTCCCATGTTTGGGTTTTTTCCGAAACCCTTAAAAGTAATGACAATCACATGGGAGGAAACAGAATCAATTGATGGCATTATTAGTCAAAAAATGACTTGTACGAGCACATGCTTTGTTTTTTTTATGCTATGGACCTGCTGTACAAAACACCTTCTGCATTTATTTTTTTTCACTGACTGCTTTGCTAAAAAAAGTGCAGAACAAACTTGCTTCCACTGTTCCTGAGTGTCTGTCTTTACAGAATTAGGGAGATGGATATATCACTGGTAGAAACAATGGAAACCAAAGTATGTAAAAAAAAAAACAAAAAAAAACAGATGAGACATTTCAGTGGCATATGCCAAAAATGATTAAGCCATTTAAAAAAAACAAAAACCTTTGGCATAGAAGTGGATCACACATATGTGTGTGCATGCAGGCAAAATCAACTTTATTTACCATCTCAGCTGAACGTTGAACAAACTTCCTTTAGGGAGGAAAACTGCCCTCAAAAAGTTGTAATATTCCAGGACTTGTCAACATCTTAGCAATTGTCACATCTTAGCAATCCTTGTATTTCAATCAAAATTTGTCCAAAAGCTGTCACCAGTCACACATATCATGTAAAAGGGAGACTACAAAGAAATATCCAAACCCATCAATCTACTCAAACAGCAATGCATTGTAATGTATTGCTTATTTGGCAATATGGTCATGTTATGTACTATCCTGGTGGTTTGTGGAAAAAAAATAGGATTTTGAACCACATGTGTACACATCTCTTAAACCTGTGACCTGAAAAATGTTCCTATTTTCATCAACAAGTTATGTACAACCAGAGCAGCAGTTGAATATGTTCCAATCCCTTATATGCAAAGTTACTTTACAGTTATTAAACTTTAAATATTATGACTTCTAGTAAGGTGGCTAGAGTTTATGAGCTTCAATTTCGAAACATTTTACTAGACACTAAACTAAAGGAGAAAATACATTGTCATCATATATGGATAGATACAACAGACTGCACAAAAAAGAAATGTAATACCACTGCAAAATGTATCTGCAGGTATCAATTACCACAATATTACAGGTCTTTAAGTAGAACACAGGTTCTCTTTTTTAGGTTTCTCGCTCTTACAGCTCCTAAATTGTAACATTGTGTAATCATCAAAACACTATGTACAGCGAGTATTATAAATAGGATTACTCCTTAAAGCTGAACTACAGGCAAAGAGTGTATGTGTATATATATATATATATATATATATATATATATATATATATACACACACACACACAGACAACTATTATTCATCTTTCTGGTACGTGACTGGCTCTTCAGTCCGG
>NC_092860.1:89841446-89912990 GCF_032062135.1 Pyxicephalus adspersus
GTGTTAGTCACAGGTGTCCCCCACTTGCACCTACATTTTTGGTTTTGTACATCTCCCCATTCCAGAGGAATTGGGGTTCAAAGGAGGAGGATATCATTGTACACACCCATTTGTACACGCCCCGTGGTAGATTTACTTCACTGGTAGATTTTTTTCATTAGAACACCGGATAGGGAATCCCCCTCTGTAGTGTCTTGGGAGGAAGGGGATCCCCCATCAGAGATCTCCCCGCGGCAGCCGAAGGGAGCCACAACAAGGAGGCTGAGGAGCCGCATGCGGCTCCGGAGCCACAGGTTGCAGACCTCTGCCCTGGGATGTTCTCAACAGGTTGATAATGTCACTTCCTGTACTACGGAGGTCTGAATAAGTGGATATATTTTTAAATTTAGTGATTGTTCGGTTTTCCATAAGATCCTATTTTTCTAAATAGAAACAAATTTTCCTTTTTGTCTATAATGAGCATAAAAATTACATTATGCTGGCATTGGACAATTTTTCACCATTACTCGGGGCATATGGTTAAGTTTTGAAAACACTATGATTAACTAGATAAAATTTAACTGGATATCATAAAAAACATTTTTTATATGCAATTTACACTAAAATAAATAAATATATATAAAAATAAATAAATATAAAATAAATAAATATACACAATAAAATATACATAACACAATGTCATTCAATAGCCCTATTAAAACTTTACAGATTGTTTAAAGGTAATGTTGGCTTCAATGTGAGTTACCCTTCAATAATTGGTTTCTGGCTAAGCAATACTGATGTCTCCTATAATTTTCGGTTACTTTGTTACATTTATTTTCTGACCACATATCACAAACCAACTACTTTTGAACCGCTAATTACTATACAATTGAAAAAATAAACGAGTTGCTTCACTTGCCAAGGTGTAAAATGGAGTAAATGTGCAGATGTCCATATCTCTGAAATAAATTTTTTAGCAGGAGCTGTTCAATTGCTGGTTGAAGCTTTTACTTATACATCAGTTAATAAATATTAGGAAAAAAAAGAAACATTGATTAAAAGAAAACAGAATATGCAGGGTATGTATTACAAACATACTGCCACCTATTATGATCTGGAAACGTGTGCAAGCAAAAACCCTTTTTTAATGTATAGTGCTGCCTAATATGTTGGCGCTTTATAGATCCTGTTTATTATTAATAATAACTGACTGGCTCTGTGTACTCTTAATAGTAGGTAGGCTTCCCCTATTATTTTATATGGATACTGAATCAGAAATTTTCACTCAATCACCACTTTTTTTGTGTCATAGTAGATATTTGATTGATCACAATACAGTTGTTGAACAGAAAAAATACTTAAAGCCAAACATTGTATATTGCAGATATTTTATCATTATATAGTGGAAAAAGTAATTTGTATTTCAGATGAATTATCAAACAAATGTATGGTACATTGAATGCTTCGATAATGCTTCGATGGTAAATAAATCAAATGACATCTAGAAAATAAAATGCCTAAAATATGGCTACCATAACAGCCACAGCATATAAACCCTTGGTGAGTAGCTGAAAGAATTTGCTCTAGTTAATAAGAGGTTTCCAAACAAATGATTTAACCTAAGGTAAGCATGCAAATCTGAATGCAATTAATTTTTTAAATTGTGTATTGTAAACAATTTTAATTTTTAAAAAAATAAAATATATGGTTTAAAAAGCTCAATGCAGAAAAACTATTGGGAAACAGAGGAAGGGTTTTGTTCCCCTGTAACAGCAACTGCATGCAAAAGGACCTTCAAGGCTGCATGGCTAGTGGCGGAATTAGAGATGGATGGTATTTTAAATGCTCCAAAAAAACCTTGTACTGTTCCAATGCAAGCTAAAATACTGTACATGTAAACAGAGGCTTAGCGCAGAGCAACCTCCCCAAGAGCTATTAAGGGTGGAACTCAATAAAACGCAGCTGGTAATATAACCATCTAAAGTACAATCTTCCATGATCAATTGTAAAATTATCAAGATTTCAGTCTGCAGCACGAGTTCCAAACATTACAATGAAATGCATAAAACAAATAAACTGTATTAGGCTGGGTCTACAAGGACGTTTTTAAACACGCATGAAAATGTTTCTACTGCTTTTATATGCATTTTTATGCACATTTAATATATTCTTCTATGTCACGTTTCCTGTGTTCTCATTTTTTAAACGTTGCAAGGAGCATTATAGATAACGCTCATAAACAAGCCTCAAGGAACTGTCCTGATGTAGATTAGACAATTGGAATCCATGGGAATTTCAAACATGGACTTTTAAAGCCTCAGGTTAAACGCTGTGGAAAACGTTTTAAAGATGAAAACACATGGTTAACGTGTTTTCCCTTTTTATAAATGCTGGGAAACATAATCGCGGTAAAACGCGGCATAGACATTTTCCAGCGGTTTAAAGGCAAGCTTTAAAATGCCTGAAATTTCAAAAATAGGCTTTTAAAGTCTCAGGGTAAATGCTGGGGAAACAATCCGTGTAGACCCAGCCAGTGAAGTGTGGATATAAGTTATAGCAGGGGATTCTTTCAAGACCTAAAAGTTATTTCAAAGGGTTCCCCAACATTAAAAAGGTTGAGATCCACAAACTACTTTATTCAATTTAGTACCAAAATATCAGAAAGCAAAATGTATAAAAATGATAAGTTACATCAATTCACTTTAGGATAAAAACATGCTACAACAAACCCGACAAAAAAAAAAATTCAGATTTTGTAGGATACTAAACAGTATGTTCCTTTCCATAAGAGTGTCCAGATCTGCTCTGATCTTTAAAGCAGGAGACTTCTAGGTGCACCTTTACCATTTGCTTTAACTCTCCACCTAAAGCACCCTTATCCTAAACTCCCAGCTTACTCAAGCTCTAAGATACATATTCAACATTTTTCTTTGACACCAGCTTGCCTAATACATCCAGACAAGTAGTGCTGTCAATTATCCGCCCTCCTCGCAAATCACATTCATACAGATCTGAGGATCCACCCAGCATAGCAAGAAGTTACAACAGACTCTTTAAGCGGCATTAGCCACGCCAATAGGTTGTGTGTGGAGATGTGTTTACACAGGTGATGCCTTCAAGTCTAGTAATTGGAAATAAACTATCTACAAGAGCAACACAGTCATGTGCCAGTCACCTAAAGCTAAAACATTCCATTTGTTTTTTTTTCTTTCTTTAACATAATTTTAAATGTGAATTATTAACAAGGCTATAGAACAATTTAACACAACACAAACAAAGCCTATGCTTCAACTGAATACACACACGTATGTTCTGTCCTTCCATGGGGCCCAGAGAACCAGAGGGCAGATGGGAGCTCCAATCAGATTAGCTCACCGATTTGTACACACAATAAAATCTTTGTATAATGTTTCCACAAGTGGAATTCATCAACATGTCTGATCTGGCCTTGTTAAAAATTGGATTAGCAATGAAAATTGCCCTTTATGAACTAGGGCTAAATAAAAATAGACTACACAAACTGTCACCCAAGATGGTCCTCATAACTATTAGAAATTTAACCAGATGACTCTGGCAGAGGGATCCAAATGGAAATGTCAACTGGTCATTCTGAATGTTTTCAAACAACTGCTATTGTTTTCGGCTATATCATGTTTCTTGTTTAGGTCTGTTTACACTAACCTTAATTTTAAACTCTTATAAATGGCCATGTAGCTTTCATATGAGTTTGTAGGCATTTATAAAGACATTTTAAACCAAGATATGTGGAAGAGAATCATTTGAATAGGAGAAAACCCCTCACAAATGCCCCAAAACATCTAAAAACACCTGGTTTATGTCAACTGGGGCATTTGGAGCATTTATAGGCACTTTTAAGTGCTTTGGAGTGTTTATGAGTATTTCTACACTTCCCAAACACTGCAAAAGGCTTTTCTTTACAGTCCATCAAGACAATGCTCTAGTATTGACTGGTCCATTGGAATGAATAGCAACTTCACACAGTTTAAATGGTGGGGAAACAGTCTGTGTGGTGTTATCCTTCGGCTACATACACACGTCAAATGATTCTCACCAGATAATCGCCTCATGGCTGGTATCGGACGAGAACCTGGCACGTGTACAGCGCTCGTCCAATGTCATTCATGGATCCATCCTGGGAGATCCACGAACGACAAACGATCTTAATACAAGTAAATAGGAGAGAGTGCAGCGGGGTGCTGCTTCATCGCCCCCCCCCCCCTCCTCTCTCCATAGAGCATGACAGCACTGTATGTAGCGCTCATTAAGTCTTTTTTCGTTGCAAAATATTGTGAAAGTTCCTTTCCAACAACAAATATTTAATGTGTTTATGCAGCCTTAGTATAAACATGAAAGCTTGGACAATGTGAATATGTACCTTTATGGCAGAGTCCTGAGAATGCTCGCATTATTTACTGTAAGGATAAATATTTTTTACAACAGATTGTGCCTCCATGTCTAATCTCCAATAACTATGGCCCCTTTTGAAGACCCGACTGACTGTATAATACGTGTTAGAGTGTCAAAGGTTAGCAACCCACATGATTTTCAAAATAAAGAAAAGTTGGTAGGAGGTTCCTAACTCCTAAATTGGAAATAGATTCTTACAGCAAGTAACTCCAGCTGCCTACATACATCAGCAGAAAAATGCTGATAAAATGCATAAAAATGCTACATAACTGTGTTTGTTTCCATTTTTAAAGGAAAAAAACATATAGACAGCATAAATCTGATCATCATAGCAATTTTAGGAGGTTAGGGTAGTCTGTCCAAATAACTGCCCCTCAATAGACGGCGCACCCATTAGATGTAAATTACAGACATAGCTTTGGGTAAATAGATCTCTTGTGTTGGTAACATGAGCCCTGACACTTTACAGGAATGAGACACTACAACCTGGTAAATAATAAAACTTTAGAAAGTAACTTGATTTCACTTGTTAGAAAATATCCTTGAAGATGAAGAAAATAAAAAGCTGAAAATAGGAATACACAAACAGCAAAATTTTAATCCCAGGTAGGCATATTTTACAGATTCATACCACTTCCACTGCATTCAACACATATTGATACATTGGCATCATCTTTTTTGTGCAACGTTGTGTTGATATGCATTTTCTTAACACACTGCATTGATCAATGCACTTTGTTTTATATAAAAATAATAATACATTATTTTCTTTTTTTCCTTTTACACATTTCATTAGTCTTTTAAAATGCCAGCCATCTTTCAAGAAGAAATTGTAACATGACTTGGCTCTCTAAGACAGGCTCTACACGGATGTATTTTAAAAAGCATGTAAACGTTTCCATTGCGTTTATATGCACTTTTATTCTATTGCGTTTATATGCACTGGGGAAAACATCTGTGTAGACTAAATAATATGAAATAATAAACATATTTAGGGTTACATTATACATTGACTGAGTTATGAATGCTAAAAAGAGAAACATAGATGTGTCCCTTTAATTGTGGTTTATGCTGAAGCAACCACAGAACAAGCCCCAGCGTATTCAGAAATGCTTTTTCGGCTGTGAACACTGAGGAAATGCATGAATATGCAGAATTAAAAAAAGAAAACTCCCTTTGTAGAATTGTGATCACTGCCTGACAAGTTTTTCACCAAACACATGAAACCCTACACACAGCTCTCACAACATTAATCAGCAGGTTCACTTTGATCTTTCCTATCTTATCTCCTGTCTCATAAACACTTTATACAAGTTCAGAAATGTAGGTTACAGAAAAGACTTTAAATGCATGCTATTTTATTTGGATGCTCCACAGTTCTGCACATAGACAAATAAGAAGAGCACTGATGAAATCATTAGACATATGGTGAAATAGATTTTGGATGAACTGAGCTAAGGATTATATATTGCCATAAAGATATATAATGGATTATGTTTTTTTTTTTTTTTTTTTTTTTTTTTTTAAGCAATAGTGGAGTTGATGAGGATGATGTAAACGACTACTAAGAACCAATGGACAGGTCAGAGCTACATTTGTAATATTCAAGTTATTTACAAATAAGCCAAGTGTTCAAAACTCCTATCACTCCCATACTTTTACACCTGGCTTATCTTAGTGCCGCTTTGCTCTATTTTAAAGATTAGAGACTTGTTTTTTAATGAGTGTTCTCCCCAGCCCCTTTTAGCTGGTTGCACCACCTGGCACTTTTCAGCAACCACCCAGCTGATTTGGGGAGGCCACTGAAGAGTTGGGTCACAATACAGGGGTTGCCACCCACCTATATTTTTCTTACCACCTAGCCTAAAAAATTTCTGGGTTGAGCACTGAGCTTATAGCTTAAAAAAATCCTTTCAAATCAACATTTTGGCAACATATGACCATACCACAGGTAAAGAAAATTAACTATTCCGACATATTTAAAAATTTTGTGGAATAGGATACTATTCTAAATGGCACTCTAACTCCTATATAAGCATACATGCCATAGAAGTGGGCAAAAAATGAGAGTTTCACACACACACCATCTATCAAGCATTTTGCACATCCTAGGGAAGTGTTTTGTAAAGTGGAATAAAAAATAAAAATAAAAAAAGATTGCTCCAGAGCTTTCCCCCATTTTGTCCTACACCGTCCTGTAGGGGTTCCTCGAGCAATGAGCAATTAGTGACCACTGACACCAATGATCTGTAAGGGAGGCATTCTTTCTACTAGCCAGAAAAGTAGGGATTCTCCCATTGATCACCACACTAAGGGCAGGTTCACACCTGTCTCCGGGTTGATGATTCTGTTCAATAGACCTAAATGGTATGTGAATGATTGCAAAAAGTTTGTGAAAGATTGTTCTAGGATGACAATGCTGCAAAACAATGCAAAATTTACAACACGGAAAAGAAAAATACTAAACTGGTTACAGGTAGATGGCGGCTTCCTTCTAAGAAATTTAAAAAATGCATCTTTTTCTAGAAGAAGGAGAAGAATTTCGGTAGGGACAAATGTCAAATAAATGTACTCAGTTCTGGTCACTCTATCATATCTTTAGACATAAACCTCACATCCAGCAGCACTTTGTCATGTTATGTATGGTTGGCAGATAATGTCTTGCGGCCAATAGTATGAATGACAGAAAAACATTGATCTGCATTGAAAAATACAGATTGTGCAAAAGTGAAGTTTGTATTGACAGTGCCACTACTAAATAATAGAGGACCATGTGTATCTGTTTATGTTCACCTCACAGGTCATCTCTCAATTACAAAGCTCGTTTCCTATGTCTTAACCCTTTTAAGACCCTGAAAGTGCACAAAAAACCATGTCGATACGCCAGAAACACATTCAGCTCTTAAAGAGGACCAAGCCAGCTATGGACATTGCAAATTAAGTCTTTCTACTTTTCAGATATATCCTCCCAGAATAAACTTCATAGCCAATCTTATCCTGATATAAGTTTTATGACTACGATGCAGTCTTAATGTCCCAAACTTCCATTTCATCTACAGGTAGTAGACACTGGTAGGCAACGGCAGTATGTAATTTCTGCCCTTACCTCCATCATATATATCCTCTGCATGTGCTGTTAGCAACCCTCATCGGCCACCTTGTCATATGCTACTGTAGCACACATACACAAAAAACACAAATTCACAAGATTAAGTGACAAACAAGGCAGAGAGAGGAATTGTTTGATCAATTAGGATCCCCAGAACGCAACCCAAAATTAATTGAGGGGAACTTTTGTAGCACTTTTGGATTTATTGAATTTGAGCATTGAGTTACCTAGAAATAAAATACTTGCTGATTAAAGAGGAAAAACACACAGCCTTTTTACAGACTTCAGTTGTCTTTCTAGCCACATCCATTATCAGATCAATACAACTTGACCAGCTTGATAGATTTAAGGTAACACAGAAAGTGTGCAGAGGATACCTCCCCCCCACTTATCGATTGCTTTTAACGGTATATTATACAGAATAAAAATGATCAAATAGACATTCATTGTTGGGGTTTACATGTACTTTAAATGGCCCATTCACACCTATGAGCGCTCTTACAGTGAACACCTAGTGTGGTAGTGCACTTTCATAGGTGTGAAGAGGTTTCCCCAAAACATATTAAACTGAAAAAATAAATGTAACCTAGCTACAAAAGAAAAAACTGATTGTCTTCTAGAAATGAATTTTTACATATTTATGTAAACTTCATGTACAGCAGGAAACCAAACAGTGTAAATACACCCTTCACCACTGCACTTCCTCTGCAAAACACAAGCACAACGACCCGAAGTCCTTTCCATTCAGATTTGCTTGGTTTATCATAGACAAACTGGTCAAGTACAACAAAAGCTCAGACTTGCTAAAGTTGCCCACTCAGGCATCAATAGAAAAAAAAAAAGATGTTGAGAAATGTAGTTCCACAGCATAAAAGCATCATAAAAGTAAACAGTTGTCACCATTTCATATTAGCCATGAGCTCTTTTACTGCATTCACAACAACCTAATATAAATCCTGTTTATTAATAATAATAATAATAATAATAACCTGAAATGTGTATTCACACACATTGTATTATAATTTATCGCATAATGAGGTATGGTAGTTTTTTTCATTTACAAAACCACCGTAGGAGAGAAGGAAATATTATTGAGTAAATATTGCTATGAGCCTATTGGCTAAATGCCATTTAAATAAAATTCATATGTCAAAGCTATAGACATTGCCAAGAAGACTGGCTGGAGCTCTTTGGCCCTGCAGAATCTGCAATGTCACTGGGTGATACATGTCCTCCATAATTACACTTCTCAGTTTTCTACCCAGCCCCTTCTAGCCAGGTGCACCACCTGACATTTTTAAGGAACTACCCAGCTGTTTTTGGGTGGTTACTGATGAGTTTAGTCACAATACTGGGACTGCCACCACTTACAATTTCTTCCCACCCAGCTTGAAACATTTTCTGGGTTAAACACTGCCTTCTGTCAAAGCCACTGGCACCACTTAGAGTGAATGTGTTTGTTCAAGGCTAAATAGCATATAAAAAGTGTATATAAAAGTAGTGCATTCGACATGACAAGTGCTTGAACATATATGTAGCCCCCAAGCTATGATTACACAGTGGACAACTAAATAAACGTGTTAGTTACAAAGTATCAGTTCTTTGATAATAGAAATAAATGAAAAACCTTGAGGGATATTTTCCGACAAAAGCTACAACCTTGAAAAACAAGAATTCAACAGGATGCAGGAACCAAGACCTGTAATAGGTGTTGTATAAGGAGGACCCATTCAAGTAGTAGTAAACAAACAAAAATGTAGCACTTTGCACTACAGTATTACACAAAGAATATATTTTCAAAAAGCTTGTTTCTCCATTGTTGGTCAATGCCAATTCTACACACCGGAGTCACGAGCAATGCATATAAGTAAGAATATACATGGCGTTATGAGTCTGACGACAGCCAATTGCTGACGCTATCTTATTATGCATGGCCAGCAGTTCCCACAATGATCTGCAGTACATACACACAATTACATTTTAGAATAAACTACGATGTATTTAAAGTAATCCCATCTAAAACAAACACTTCCAATAGGGGGAAGAGAAGTTGATGTCGTCTGGAAAGATGATTTTCAATATAAAACAGGATTGTGCATTTTACTACCTTCACTTTCTTAGACAAAAATGCAGAAATTCAATTCAAATTTTTAAACTAAAGGAGAAGACGAGGATTGAAAAGTATATTTTAAATACTGGAGATCTTTCTGGCTCCTCTATGTTTTAATAGAAGGTTCCCTCCTCATAAAATGATTGGGTATTTTCTGAATGTGAAAACTTATGGAATCTAACAGTGAAAACCAATTTTTATATGGTTTTTCAAATATTTTCTGTAAACGTGTCTTAACTGTTTATAAAAGGGCTGAGGGTAGGTAAGAACCACTCTAGAAGGAGATGTCTTATACAGGGGATTTCTATTAGATATCCCCTGCAGCCAAATATTAACCTATGTTTTGACAGGTTATAATTATTCAGCTACAAGCCCCATTATTTAAAATGTGCAAAGTGTATATGATTTATTAGTAGATTGACATGACCAGGGGAATGGCAACAAATTTCTTCCAGCTGTCTAGTCTGTACAGGCTCACAATGGTAGTGCATGATTTCCAATGTGGAATGTATATAGCAAAGCAAAAGTCTGGATTTCCACTTTGCCATCAGGGCTCTTTCAGGCAGAATTCATTTTTTGAGAAGAAACAATATGCACATTTTATGTGATCTAATGATTAAAATACCACCATAGACAGCTCTTTGAACGCAAGCCATTTTTCTAACAAACAGCATTTGCAACTATTGAAACAATAAAATAGCATAAAAGAAAGTTAAAAACTGTTGGTCACACCTACAGTAGTTGGCATCCTGCTAAATCAATACAAACAGAGAATACATTCAAAACAACTTTTGTTGACCTCTCTAAGGCACAATGATAAATAGCCTGGAGCATCTGCCTGCAACTGATGAGCTGTAAACCATTATTACAGAGCTTCAGTCCCAAAGGGAATTGGTATGCATTGCACTACCCAGAAATGCTCATAACAGAAGCTTATGAGAACTTCTGAAAAATGAAGTAATCCATCTCATTACATTTCAGAACCAGCTGAATTCTAATAGCCTAAAACTAAAGAACACAGTCTTGTCCAGAACCAAGTTCAGGGAGAAATTAAAGAGACTGTACGCTTTCATTTTAATAAATTCATACTGAAATTTAAACAAAAGAGTTTTATAACTTTAACCTTGACAGACAGAAGCTATAGATATATGTGCAGTCTTTAATCATTACAACAAAAGAAATGCCAGATTATTATTTATGGTTTTCACTATTTCTGCAATACTACAGAGCCAAGTTTGCACCACAAGGTATTTCTAGCAATTTTCAGCAAGAAGATGGCTAAAATCTAACTGACAAACTGTATCACTTGTCCCCAACAGTTCTAGTGATAACAATACGTGGTAAGAGTAGAAACCTAGGTAGTGAAGACATAAAAAATAATTCAATATTTCTCCAGTTATGTGATGTTTCCAATCATTTTCATCAGGTCAAAGGTTTCAGTTTTGCTTAAAGTAAATGTAAATCCAGCAAAACCCCTCTAGACACAATAGTTGTGAATAACACAAAGCATTTTATCCTCACATTACAGCAATCTCAATATTAGTAATAGCTTTCTTTTTGGTTTTAGTCAGGTCACAAGCCATTTTTCTTGGTAGAAATAATATCGAGCTGTAAATAAGCATTATTTGGATGTGTGTCAACATTGATCAGCCTGAGGAGTATTGCAACTGGAAATCAGGAATTGCAAGCCACTGTCAAGATTGCCGTTATTTGCTCCTTACCTACTAACAGTATCCACTGGGCGACCATCATACAGAAATAACTTTTGGGGTTAATGAGACATTAATGTGTTTGTTTTTGTGCTGCTGACTCAGATTAGGCTTAGCCATAGAAATAAGAGATAACAACTGTGTGAATAATTGTTCTAAGGCGCTTCCTTTCAACCTTTGGGTGTCCAGTGGCATTTATTAGCAGTTTCGAGCATTTGTAAGCACTTGCTTACATGGTTGACATTTGTCTTGCATTGGTTGTAATGCATCATGGAATATTTGTTCTCCTGCTGTTGTACTTTAAATAAATGGGAAAAAAAACTTGTCATCTGTCTTGTCAACCACAGGAGTTAAAAAGTGATTCTTTTAAAAGTCTATGGAAGCGGTTCAGTGACAGACCTCCCTGAAATGTCTCAAAACCTGTACTGAAGTCAAAAGCATTTCAACAGCTCCAATCATTTTCAATGATAAATAGGGTTTTTTGGCCAGTTGAGGACCGATTGATAGTGGTAAACCACAAACTACTGCTGTAAACAAACACCTAAATAACAGGGCTTAGTTCACACTGACGGTTTTTAAAACCATCTGGAAACCAAATACAGCAGTTGTATAGCTTTTGTGCTCTACATATGTTTAAGTTTATTTAAGGCATATAAAGCCCCATACTTAAAACTCAATATCAGTTCACATATCTTCATTATTGGTTTCCTTTGATGATTGCCTAGACACATGGACACTAAGCTGGCTAGTGAACATCCCCAAAACACAAGCAAGCAATATCTCAGGTGTGTACAAGGAGTTTTTACAAGCTGCATCATTTAGAAGCTAAAAACACTGGAATGAGGCCCCAGGCCGGATGCTCTACACTTTCTGCTTGATGAGGACCAAACAGTGTGGACTTGTTATATAAGCTGTAAGCCATTTTTCCTTGTCACAAAAACGCTTGCTGCAACACACTTTAAATCAATTGAGGCTTCAACAGGTAAAGGTTTGCCAATTCCAAACATATGCACGTTAGTGGGAAGATTGTTTGGTGGTTAGGATGTGCCCACTTCAGACGGGGATAACCCCATCTTTTACTAGAGCCTAAACTCTAAACTAAACTTTACTTCCTATAACTAGCACCTGCTCTAGTCTTTACCTTAGGCTCAGACCCACTGTGTGAAACCATGCAAGTGGTGGCCCCCAGCCGTAACCGAGATGTGCACCACCAATCCATTTGAACCGTGTCAATCTGATGTGCAAAAACAGGGTCCAAGCAGCTCCAATGCACTTGAACAGGAGAGGTTGGGACAGCAAATAAGCCCGCTGCAGCTTACAACATGTGTGAAATTAGCCTTGATTAAACCATCAAACCTTAAATTTACAAACCCTTTAGCTAAAAATAAAATGCATCTAAACAAATCTATGTAGTTTTACACAATCATTAGAAATACTGGCAATGATACGCAAGATGCTAAAACACCTACAACAACACATTCACACTCCTCATTTTTATATCGTTATAACTGCATACACAAACACTGGACTGCAAATGGAAATCCTAGTACTTAGTGTTAGACTATAGTTAAAATTGTGTTTTAGTCTGATAATATGCAATATAAAAAGTTTATTCAGCTATTATTGCACATTAGCTTGCACAATTTTAATGATAATGTGTCATAGATACGTTTCCTTGCCTGATAAATCAACATTCACTTGATGACAGATTTCATCTGACTCATCAAATGTGCTGCTCCATGTTTTTACACAATCGCTGCCATAATAATTACTTCTGAGTGCTTTGGATAAAAAGATAAAAAGGTGAATAGGTAGGATATGGAATGCATAACATTTAATACGCCTTCAGACATGATAGATGTCCGGAGATTGTAGAAAGATTATGCATTCACCATATTTACTAACCAGCAGCTAAAAGCCCTATTTATCAAACTACAGACTATAATAGGTCTGATTTTTAACCCTATCCTACAGGCACCATAAATGTCACACAAATAAGAATAAAATAGGAATCTACACGGGGTAGATTGGAAGTTAACACTTTTCCCTTTGTTCGTATGCAATTCATAAACTGCTGTCTAAAATCAGTAAAATAGCTCAAACAGATTTGCAGATGGAAAATCCACATATAAGCAAAGTATAAAGCCATAAAGCTAAAAGTAGGGGTCTCCACAATATTGATTTCAGTTGTTGCTAACAATGAGTACTGTGATTTTAGACAAGTGTTCTTCCAAACTTATTGGCAATAGTTTGTTGAAGGTCTTTTTCTGTTACAGTATGACCAAAATTACTCCAGACAAATTCCAAATTTTGGTTTCACTAAAGCCAACACATAGAGAGCCTGAATTAATCTAGTACTTTTTTAGGTGGTCACACTGGGCCTCTAATCCGGTTATTTGAGATTTATGTAAGAAAGGTGAACTAATCAGCATATAGCTCATATTAACATCTACAAAATATAATTTGTCAATGTGCATAATATTGTGCCTACAAGACACTTTATTAACTCCTTCATATTTCCCCATTTCAGAATTCCTTTAACAACATCTTGTTGCAAAAAATAATTTCCTCCATATGGTCATTTCATCTCATCAGTGGGAAGATTAACTGGCACTATAGAAGCACTGTGTCTTAGTACAATCATACAGTATAATGGTCCAGTGCTTTTTGAGTACAGAATGCAAATTACTTAGAACGGATTTCAGTCTCATCAGTCTTCACCCCAGCTGAACTTTTATTCTAATTTAAGGGGCACATACGCACATCAGCATTACTGCTGGACTAAATGAAGGATATAACCGGGGCATACAAAGGATACACAACTCACGGACAGTAATATTTGCATGTTAGTACCACAGACAACAGAAGGGTAAAATTGGGTGGATATGCAAATGTTGTAATTTTTTCCAGGGCTGAAGGAGGCTTAATAACCCAAAGGAAAAACATATTCGCCACATCTATCACTATACATATCTACAGCTGCAACCAAATTTTAGCTGATGCATATCTTTTATTTATATCTAAATTTCACATCATGAGTGGAATAGAGATGGCTTATGTTCATGCTGATCTTGTATATGGTGGGGGATCAGGTCTTTACATATTCACATCCACCACCTATACCCTATATTACCCTGAACTGATATCTTATGGTAATGATCCATACTTGTCCTACCTAAATCACCTAGCCTACTTACTCCATTACTCCAGAGGTTTGTAGCATGTACATCTGTATAGATAACTCTCATCCTTGCTCCCAGAGCAAAAAGTTTTGTTTTCCCCAGTGTTGGACTGTCTGAATCAGCCAGATATATTGATGGTAGGTGTTCAGAACCCCCCAATAGTAAAGACAATAAAATAAAGCATCATGCATGTGGCTCTGCCAAGAGGCATTATAGCCAGCACTAAGCTGGCAGTGCATAAGAAAGAACGACAATCAGTTACAGGAACTTCTGACGACCTCTTTAAGAACCCTGGTCTAAATATTGGAAGATTCCCCAAAGCTTAATAAGGCCTTCTAAAGTCCTTGTCATGGATATCGGCATTGTAGATGAATTCTCAGATACAACCGACTGCATGTACCTACTTTCATATGCTGACAAGTTGATTCTTATTCACAAGAAATTATGATAAAAATCTAAACAGGTTTGGTCTGTTACTGTCATCTTATTGTATTTGCTGGCTCTCAGCTCTGATAAACATCCTCCGTTTTAACAAATATGTAGGTGTTAGTAGGAGTTAATAAATAGGTGACACACTATACAAAAACTAACAAAGTACATGTATTCTGATTATTATGGTAAAGCAGCTCTGGAATACAACAAAAGCTAGCTGTGTTTTTATGGAACCATCAACTGCAAGGGTCAATAAGTAAACATGTCACAATTTACACAAACATAAATGTTCTTACATAAAAAGATGACGTCTTCAAATTTTAGTATTATGTAATTGTCTGATACTTATAAACCATACAAACTATTTATCACAGCAGTAGAGGAGGGGAAAAAATACATAATGATAGTAAGAGCTATAGTATGCTTAATAAAGGCTACTAGACTGCAGAGTCCTGCAGAGCTGTCAAACATATTTGACTGGGCTTCTTACAATACGCAAAGAACAGTAACTTATACTCAAACATCTTTCACCATGCTAAAGATCTATATTGAAGAAAGTTGGCACTGGACCAGTTGGGTTGCAGCCCTTTAATTCATAAGCATTCTCTGCAATTCACATCTAAATCCAACAATTTTATATGCTGCACCTTGCCAGTCCTAAATTGTGGTGGGTGCATTTATTTTCTTCCCCTTAATTTTCACTTGGTGTTTCCTCCAGTAGCATTTCCTGGCCCAGTATGACAACTATTGTTCACTCTACTGAACCAGAAGAGAACTGTTCTGACCTCCTATTATCTATGAAATTAATGGGCAGTGTGCAGAATACATAGGAAGTCATGAAGTTATCAACCAACAGAAATTCCTATAAGATTAACTGTTTTTTTATAAGACGGATTTAAAAAAACATGGTTTAATGTTTATAATGTAATAGTTTCTGTGCTCTCTAACAAGAGCATATAGTCCAGAGAAAAAAATAGTTAAAGGTTCCTGGGATAAGCAAAATTTATCACCTATCATTTTCTGCAGTGGACGTCATAGGAAGCACTGTGGCTCAGAACTTTGCATTTTGGTCCAGAAGGACTAGCTGCCAGATTTAACTTTTGGCCAGGACACTCCATTGACTTTAAATTGTTCTTCTGTTTTTTCATGGATTTCTAAAACATCCCATAAACTGGCCTTACACTAAGTCTATGGCATATGCCTATAGGGACATTAGATTGTGGGCTCCTCTGAAAGACACCTAGAGACATAACTATGGACTATGTAAATTGCTGGGGAAGATGTCAATGCTGCATACATAAATACTTCTAAAGATGAAGGGATTCATTGAACTGGTTATATAAAGAAAAAACTGAAAGGTTAGAAGTCCATTAAATTTATTTTGAAGATAACCCATCAGAATAAAAGTTTAGCAGCTAGTTAGTCTTTGACTTGGGCCAAGCCTGTACACATGAGGTGTTCTGATACACATTCTTGTATGTGACTCATACAGTCATAAAGGTAGGCTGGGGATGACAGCCCAAGTACATTCAAGTCAGAACAAGTCAGGAATGGCAGATGCCATATTTCTATGCCGACAGGTTCACCTTATTTTTTCTTTTCCATAAATGCTCCACAATCCTTTGAAACCACACCAAAATATGGGGATGGAGTCTCTGCAGCTATCTTTGGGACCTACACCACTCAGTCTCCTTTACACTGCAAACAGGGTGGAGCGAGGAATTGAATGACTTATTTGTGAATGACTAGGCATGTCCTGAATTAGACTGCAGAAACTGATGGGCGGAGACGGGAATCCCAGAGCTACAGAAGTACATGCACAGGGTGATCCCAGAACATTAGGGTATTGGTGACTAACAGACTTGGCATAGAAGATGGCATGATGCACACAAATGGAGAAACAAATATCTTGAGGTAGCCTTTATTCTCTGCATCTTTAGAATACATTTTTGGGAAATTATTCCTTATCAATGCACACATTTATTTTCAGACATCTGTGCCAGACTGTTCTTCCTACAATGTGAGCAAACTCCTGTTTAGTTCTATGAAGAGCTGTGCAGTGCAGACTCTGATGGTGCCAACTTACTGGGGCAGGGGGTGCAAATACCAATGAT
Organism: Pyxicephalus adspersus; assembly: GCF_032062135.1. Lineage (NCBI taxonomy): Eukaryota > Metazoa > Chordata > Amphibia > Anura > Pyxicephalidae > Pyxicephalus > Pyxicephalus adspersus. The sequence continues at coordinate 89,858,513 of NC_092860.1, forward strand.
AAAAATGCTTCTGTTGTCTGTAGGATTGCTAGCAGCCACAGGTTTGGAGCAATGGTCATTTATTGTGTTTGAGATCCTATACATATACAGTTGTATATACAGCTGTCGGATTCCACATAACTCAAACTGACAGCTTGTGTGAAGATAAAAATGAATCTGCCTTAAAACAAAGTCATTTTAGTATTTATTATTTTATATCACTTAACTATCATCACAGTGCATTGTATGTAATTGCAAACATAAGTGTAACATATTATTTTTGCAAAGGCAATAAGTGATGTGTGAAATGCAGTAACCCCTAGCAACCTTTCAGAGATTATATGGATCTGACCGCACAGGAATGGCAAAAGGTTAAATCTAATTGGTTACTAAAGTTTACCACAATTTGCACCATGTAATAAATAAACACGCAGGGGCTTTCCTCTTCTGTGGAGGCTACATGCATGAAATATTAGATCAGATGATTCAGGAGGAAGAAGATCCTTCTCGTCCTTACACAAGTATGAGCCTGACTGCCAACCCAGACCTTTTATTTTATAATGGATGAGTTGCCCATCATGGTCCTATACATTATGTAACAATGGTCTGGATAAATCTCCCCTTCTGAAACCACAACAATTCCAATCGCAATAAATCAAAGGGGTAATTACTCAAAATTCAGCACTTTATATTCGGGGTGCCAGAAACTTATATTGAAATAAGCCTTTCCAAAGAAAGAAAAACTAGTACTCCATTAAAAAAAATGTTTAAAGAGCCACTTTGACTTGTCTATTTAATGTTTAAAAGGCACTAACCACAATAATCTGAAATAAGGGTTAACTTTATAACATTGTGGAATGTGGCACTGCTCCTACTTGCAGCTCTCAGGAATTTAACATTTTATCTTCAATCTATAGAGGTGTACGTAGACATTATATATGTACTACTGGAGAACACGCAACATGTATGTGAAAATCATGACCTGACAATGATGGGGTTAAGCAGAAACTTAGCAAAGTGTTATCTATGTAACAGTAAATGTGGTCTCTGGAGGGGACACCAATTTCAGGACATATTGACTGCAGGGTTTTTCCGAGTAATACCGCTTCCTCCAGGGCATCATTCAATCCCTTGGTGTAACATTCCTTCCCACACTGTAATATCTAATAACTCAGCACATGTGATCGGCCATGGAGCACCCCAAATACACTGATCCACCAATGGTCTGCACAGAGGTAATGGAATTACATCACATCTAGGAGTGAGCACTGGAATGCCAAAATATTAAGGAAAAGGGAACGGCGTTGGCAGGCCAGACAAAAATGTCATTAGCAGCCTTGTTCCCATAGATTGATGGGTAAGGTGTGCAATATTTTATAAGGGCCACACCATTGGGGGGCAAATCTGCCCAATCCGGTACACAGCCTGCCACCCACATGCAGATCTGACTTGTCATTCCTACAGCAATGCTGTACCTGTCTGGTCTGTGGAGGATCCTGTGCCATGGGGGTGCATAGTTTCCATTTTGTGGGTTAGGGAATAAAGATGTAAGATCCTCCCCTGCCAACCTAATGCCACCCCACCCAATGCCAGGCTAATGATTGATTTCACCAACAGTCAGATAGTTACTGCAGTGCCCGGATCCCTGGCAGACATCAATCAGGAGACAGGGGCAGCACCTCAAAACCTATCATAGTTTTACCCCCTCCAATATTGCAGCACATCCCCCCTTCCTGCCATCCATGGCAATGCCCCCACACACATGCTGCAGGTACAGGGCTCTCTTACCTTTCACCACCCTGTCTAACGTTGACAACTTAGGATCCATCGCCCTGTGTTCAGACATTTCCAGATGGACTGTGCACGTCTCGGATTAATGTCTGTAAATCCCGGTTCACAGAAGAACTTATTGGTTTCCTCCTTTTTTCAGATATGATTCACCAGCAGAGAAGAATTCTGTAGATCAACAACCCTCCCCCCCAAAATAATAAAAAAAAAGACACAGATTGCCGCAGTTAGCACTGAAATGCAACAGCCTATCTCTAGACAGAGACACTGCTACACTGTATTCCCTGACTGCTTTCCCCTCTCCCTCTCACACACACACATACATACATACAGGCAAAGGCACTAGCACTCTACACCATCAGAGCTCAACCTATCCTCAGCCCAGCTTGGGTTACAACTCTTGTCCCTCCCCCTCCTCCCTGTCACACGCCTCCTATTGGCCCAGCACAGCCATCAATCAGTACAAGGAATCCTTTCAGGTATTTCCCTTCCCTAAAGCTCACTGGTGTTACTATGGCTCTCTCTCCTGTCACTTTGGCTGCAGACAAGGAAGTGGAGGTGGAGTGGGAGGAGGAAACCACAGAGCTGAGAGAAGCTTGGCAGGGAGAAGCCCTACTAATGATTCCTATGCAGCAGCAAAGCAGGCAGGATGCTCGCATATGCAAGGCAGCCTTTGATAGGAGAATGTGTAAGAGCGCTGGATTGGCCGCCTACATCCTACTCCTAATTGGCTGGGAAAGATTTGTACCGCCCCGTTTGCTTCCTGTCAGACTATATATGTTAGCTGCTATAGTAGCGTTGAGTAAGTTAATTACCTGTGATCTATCCAAAAAAAGCTGCCTGTGAAAATTGTCCACCTGAGGGGCGTATACAGGTGGGCGTGTGCCATGACGTCATCCGCAGCGCAGCGTGATAGCTGTGTATTGGAAATGCTGCGTGTCATATTTTGCAGCCTCACAACTTTCTGCGTTCAAACCTTCAAAACTCCTAAAATGTATTTCATAATGACTTTTTACTATACAGAGGGGACCCTCATAGCTATGAGTACCCCAATGTCAGTTTCCCGCCTTGAAAGAGTTGCCAAGTATGGGGATCACAAATTTAAAAACTTGAAAAATTGAAAAAATGAAAATTAAACATTGCAATTGCTGTCTCAAAGGCAAGTGCGCCTAGGACCCCGAAATTGAAAATGCAAATTGGGGACCCCCAGGGCCACTTACGTAGCAGGATGTATTGGGGGGGGGAGCCCTGAAATTTATCACAAAACTAAGCTGTCATACTAAGTTATCCTTTCCACTTCTCTACTTTGAACCCCAATTTCTCTGGAACAGGGAGGTAAGGGAAACGTAGGTGCAAGAGGGCAACACCTGTTGGTAACACCCCCTAAATTTTTTTTACTATGGTATCAGAACATAAAAAGCTCTGCCCACCAAAAATTCATTGCCATACACACTTGTTCCCTTCCAGTAACTGAACCCTTAATTTCTCTGGAACAGGTGTGGGAAACCGTAAAGGTGCAGGAAGAGGACACTTGTAGGTAACCCTCCCTAAAATTTCATCAATATGTTATCAAAACATAAAAAACTCTGCCAATCAATACACGCTGCCCTGCCCTGTTAAGCTACGTACACACTTCCAATTATTATCGTTGGAAAACGAACGACGAACGATCCTGCACGATATCTACGAACGATCGTATAGCACCGATCCTGCACATAGAGATAACGACACGATCGTTCGTAGATATTGTACACACAATAGATACGATCGTTTGAGCGATAGAGGAACTATGTGCACGACAGGAAAGTGAACGAACGTTCGTTCATTACGCATGCTCAGACCATGGACGATCAACGAACGATCGTACACACGAACGATGTTCAACGATCGTCGTCCAATCCGATCCGCCGGTCCGGTCGTTCGTTTCCAACGACTTTCCTCGTTCGTCGGCGTCGTTGGTTACTTTTTTTACGAACGATTTTTGCCCAATCGATCGTTCGTCGTTCGTTTTGAACGATAAAAATTGGAAGTGTGTACGCACCTTAAGTCATACCTGTCCACTTCTCTAACTTTCTCTGGAACAGGGAGGTATGGCAAGCTAAAACTATAGGTAAAAAAAACTCTGCCCATCAAAACATGTTACCTATTACACATGTAACTGTCTGTTTGTCTACTTCCCCAAGTCCTTATAACTGCCCTGGACAGTTATGTGTTCCAGAGAAATTGGGGTTCAAGTTAGAGAAGTGGACAGTTATGTGTAACAGGGCAGAGCAACGCATTTTGATGGTTCTAAAGATGCCATAGTAATGACATTTTAGGGTGTCCCCAACTTGCACCTACATTTTTGGTTTTCTACACCTCCCCATTTCAGTAAAACTGGAGTTCAAAGTGGACAGGATAGCATAGTATGACAGGTATAGTTTTGTGACACATAGGTATACATTTCAGGGCTCCACCTCAATGTACCTTGCTACGTAAATGGCCCAAGGGGCCCCCAATTTGCATTTTAAATTTTGGGCTCCTAGGCACACCCCAACATTCAATTTTCCCTAGTTTTTAAACTTGTGACCTTAATATCTGGAAATTCTTTAAAGGTGGGGAGCTGAAAATTTAAAGTAGTTAGGACGTAGTGTTGGAGATTTGAAGGTTTGAACACATAGAGTTGTTAGGGTTCAGAATATGACAAGCAGCCTTACACACACACACACACACACACACACACACAGCTATTACACTGCGCTGTCGATGAGGGCCCTCGGGATGGCACATGCCCACTTGTGTACTCCCTTCAGATAGGCAGCTTTTTTTTTTTTTTTTTATGAACACCAGCCCCTTGTTACTACAATGGCTGCTCCACCAGAGGTACAGTAACTGGGGCCGGCCCCAGGACAGCTTCAACTCAGCTTACTCATGTCACGGCTGCTTCAGTCATTGCATTGGACTTCTTCTATTGTCTTTTGATAGGTTCAATTCCAAGGTGGATTATTCATGCTTGTGCACCAAGGCTGGAATGCAATTATTCTCTATACCATTATACATTGTTATACATTATTACATTGCCAAAAATCATATAATAATGCACAATGCATCCTGTGCCTCCATGTGATGATCAATCTGTCTTTTGTCATCTATCTAAAATGTATCTATTATGTATCAATTATTATGCATAGTCTACCAATTATCTATTGATCTATCTGTCTCGCTATCAAACATTTATTAATATTATATCTGATAATTATCTATCATCTATTTATCCCTCAATTTATCAATTCATCTTCCTGTCTATCAATCAATTATCTATTTTTCATCTATGAATGAACCATATATCACCTGCCAACTCATCTGTCATCTATGGACTCATCTATCATATTTTAATTAACTATCCACGACATATCTTTCATTCATCCATCTCAGATTAATTGATCTATCTGTCTATCAATCAATTATCATGATTATCTATGAATGAACTATCAATCTATCTAATATATATATCTATATATCCAAAATTGTATGTATGTATGAATGTATTTATGTATGTATAAATGTATGTATGTAAGTGTGTATGTATGTTCCACCATCACTCGAAAATGCATAGAGACATTTCAACCAAACTTGCCATACATAAGACTGAGACTCATGTGAGTGCACCAGTAATCTTTGTACAGTGCTGTGCTATATGACAGAGCTATATTTGTATGTATGCATGTATGTGTGTATGTCATCACTAGGAAATGCATGGAGACATTTCAACCAAACTTGCTACTGTATGTTCCACCATCACTCAGAAACGCATCGGCACATTTCAACCAAACTTGCTAGACATATGACTCAGACTGTGAGTGCACAGCTGATCTTTGTGCAGCACTATGCAATATGTCAGAGCTATATTTGGTGATCATTAGGAAACACATGGAGACATTTCATCCAAACTTGCTATGTTCCACCATCACTCAGCAACGCATAGAGACATTTAAACCAAAGTTGCTAGATATATGACTCAGACTCATATGGGTGCACCGCTGATCTTTGTACAGTGCTGTGGTATATGTCAGGGGTATATTTGTGTGTATGTGTGTATGTATTGCTCAGTGACAGTGTGCCTTTTGCTTACATACTTTTTATTTAACTCTTTTACAAATTTCTGGCCTGTAATACTGGCTTCGTGAAAATGTAAGGCAATTGGCCAAGTGCAATCAAAGGCAAAAAATTTGAAACAACACTGTAGACAAGAAAATCCCAAGGACAGGAATAGAAGACTTGCCACGCTGCGCGAGAGGGCTACTATATCTAGAGCTTCAGAGACAGTACAACAGCATGAGGCCTGACTACAGTCTAAAAGAGATAGAGCTACTACATCTAGAGCTCCAAAGACAGTACAACAGCATGAGACCCAACTACAGGATAACAGAGATAGAGCTACTACATCTAGAGCTTCAGAGACAGTACAACAGCGTGAGACCCGGCTACAGGATAACAGAGATAGAGCTACTACATCTAGAGCTTCAGAGGCAGTACAACAGTGGGACACCCGAGTACAGGAAATGAGAAAAAGAGCTACTACATCTTGAGTTTTAGAGACAGTACAACAGCGTGACACCCAAGTACAAGAAATAAGAGAAAGAGTTAGTACATTTAGAGCTTCAGAGATAGTACAACAGCATGAGGCCTGACTACAGGATAAGAAAAATAGAGCTACTACATCTGGAGCTTCAGAAACAGTACAACAGCGTGAGACCCAAGTACAGGAAATCAGAAAAAGAGCTACTACATCTAGATCTTCAGAGACAGTAAAACAGCGTGAGACCCAAGTACACGAAATGAGAGAATGAGCCAGACGATCACGGACTGCACAACATTTTAGCTTAGCATTGGAAGAATTCCACTATGATTCACATAAAGACTACTTGCAGCATGCAAGTGTTACCAACGGAAAAATGGAAATGGTTTATAGTTACTGTCAAGCAAAGAAGTTTAAATCTTAGTCTCCTGGTATTTGCTGGAAAAAAAAAAGTCAAATTCTGCCAATTAGAAACACCACCACAAGAACTTTGGAATTACACATCAGCAAATACCAGTCAATCAGTCAAAGCATTTTCTTAATAACATCATAAAATACAAGTCATGTTTCCAAATGACATCATTCGGCACCACATCAGTTGTTCAACAGCCTGGATTTCCATCCACATTCACGGAGCAAGGGCAAATTTACCATAAAGCGGGATCGTTACTTTTGCTGCCAGATTAACTACCAAAATTTCTACAACTATATTTTATTGAAAACGAACTAATAGAAACTGACCAGAGGTGCTCCTACATCTCAGGAAAAAAATTTCAGGTTGTTTTAAAGTTATAAAGTATGTTTTATGAACACAAGGTTCAGTGTTCTAGATGAAGTAGCACTTTCTCTCATTAAAACATTTAAAACAACATTGGAACATATACCATTATTTAGGTTAATTTATTTGAATTGAATTTTAATTTAATTGTATTATGTACTTACCTGTAAAAAAACAACATTTCTTTGATTTAACACTATAGCTTTATTTGATTTTCCTGTAAAATATAAGATTGCAATAAATAAATACCAGGGCAACACCGGGTAATCAGCTATGTAATAGCTGGCCAAATAAATCACAGGGTTTTGTCCAGGATTATAGGTACATTTGCCCCAGATACAGGTTATATGTAGAGTATTTTTCTGTTTAGTCAGTTTTACTTATGACCTTGAGGCGGGGTTGAAGTACCAGGCTGAATGATAATGAACTTCTTGGCCAGGCGGGGAAGCTAAAGAGGCCTGGGTATGATCAGGTGTAACTGTCTCAGCTGAAATGCATCCTGGAAATTAGGCCGGGAATATAAACACCCAGCCTGTGTATTCCTGTGGCTCTGTTCTTGGCTGGTGAGCTGGGCGGAGGGCCAAGGTGAATTGTGAGGTAAGACACAGACTTTGTTGGAAAAGCTGTATATTTAGGGTCTTAGAGTCCTGCACAGCACTAGGATGGGCTGGATTGTTAGTAAAGGGAACTAACAGTGAGTTAGAGGCCAAGTGGCCAAGCTTTATTTTTGCTGTTTGTTTTATTGTGTAAATAGTATTAGTGAATAAAAACCCTTGTTGCACGGATAACCTGCTGGCCCTGTTTCCTGTTTGAAACACCCCCTGTTGCTACAGGTGATCCCGCAGCTAGTATACCAATATTTGTCAACTTCTCTCTCTATCATTTATTATCTATCATCTATCCATCTGTCAATTAATCATTCAATCAACTATTAACAAAAATCGGTCTAATATATATCAATTATCAGTTGACTCAACTATCATTCATAGATGATGTATCTACGCTCTTGTTTGAAATTTTGTAACTTCCTCTTCTCCGGTATTCCACTAACTAGACTCTCTACTTTACAATCTATCATGAATGTTGCAGCCATACTTATCCATCCCACCACTGCTCATCTGCTGCCTTTCATTACAAATCTCTACAATGAATTCCAGTTCACCTTAGAATAATATTCCAGCTCCTGTGCTTTGCCTTTAAATCACTCTACAGCTTTTTTCCTACCTAAACTTCTGACCTGATACAAAAATTCCCCCTTGCTACTGTCTTCATTCTTTAAATACCCTACTAATAACTTCCTTACTCATAATCTTTTCTCATGCATAGCTCTAGGACTTCTCTAGAGCTGCCCCGACTCTCTGGAACTCCCTTCCTCATCTGTTAAGCTTGCCCCCAATTAGCTTCCACACATTTAAAACAGCACTTAAAACCCACCTTTTCAAAATGCCTACCTGTCTTCACCTTTCTCTTAACCCAACATAAATAAAGCCACCATTTTCCCCTTTCCACTGTGTACTATGTTCCCTCACCTCTTAGATTGTAAGCTCTTTTAGGCAGGGTCCTTTCCTTCTGTGTAATTTGTTTGTGTCTGCCTATCATTTGCAACCCTATTTTAATCTAAGGCATTGTATAATATGTTGGCAAGCAAGGCCAAAGTAGCAGTGCAGTGAGCATTAGTAGTAGCGCCCCTGTTAGTTGTAGATGCCCAGAAGGCCTTTTATGACCTGTCTGCTGAAGATGCCTTGGACTACGACAAGTTCAAGTTTGATCTTGTGATGACTAGGAGTTACCCCCTCTGTGTAGGAGCAGCGTTTCCAAAACTGGGGCCTCCAGGTTAGGGGGTCTCCCTGGTCTCATATGTACGATCTCATTACCCTGGTGAAATACTCGCTGCAGCTGAACCTGCTTACTGGGTCCCAGATTGTGGAGAGGGTCACCATGAACTGATACCTTCGAGCCCTTCCACGAGCGGGTAAGCCAAGCAGACCCAAAGACCACAGACCACCTGGTCAAGGTATTGGAGCTCAACATGGTGGCTGAGAACAGAAGAAGTCTCACATAGCTACCATGACGAGCAAGGATTCCTGAGAAATACCCCACGGTCCTTGAGATCTTTGTGACACCTGCAGGAACTGTGTGCCACAAAGTGGCAGCATCCTTTTATATTTCATTCAGTGTGATCCTGGTTGGAGACATTCCCCTGTTTCAGGTGCTATGTCTGAAGGAGCAGTGGGCTCCACAGTCTATGAGGACAGTGAAGTGCACAAGACAAGGGGACACAAACCTTCTGAACAAGATGATACCCTTTTGGTTGTTGAGAACAGTGGGATGTGTGGGGAGAAAAGTGTAATTCTATTACAAATTTTCTTGTAAATGATATCTAGGACGGATCAGAAAATGATGAGTGGTTTCCCCTAGCTGAACTTGCTGGTTACCCTGAAAAACCTGCTGAGACCACTCAGGAGACTAGCATGGTAGAGTTCTCCTGAGAAAAATGTTGGCCCTGCCAAGCTAAGAGACCCGACACTTACTAAAGCATTGGTGAATGTTAATCTAAGTAATGGAAACCCAGTGAGCTCTGGGACAGAAAATGTATTTTGCAGTTTGTAATATTAAGTAGTATCATGTTGGTAAGGGTGAAATTGTTGAACAGCTTGTGGTACCCCAGGTATTCAGGAGAATGGTGCTAATTCTGACTCTTTTTCATTCCTTGATCAAGCACCTGGCATTTGACCACATTCGACAGCATTTCATTTAGCCACTCAGTGCATGCAGATATCAAAAGCTTTTGTCCTGCCCCTCCTGTCAGATTACAGCTCCGATGCATCAACTCCACAGCCCATTGGTCCCATTGATGGTAATTAAAGTACCTTTTGTGTGTATTGCCCTGGACCTGGTAGGACCATTAGTTAGGCGTGATAGGGGGCATCAGTACACATTTGGTTGTCATGGACCACACCACTTGATACCCCAGGCTTTAGCCTTAAAAATCAACCTTGAGCTGTTCAACATGTTCACTCATACAGTAATCCCTAAAGAGAACCTGATGGATTAGCAGACCCCTAATAAAACAGTTACCTACCTCTGTTTACCATCCCAAACAGATGGCCTGGTGGAGAGATTTAACAGGACCCTGAAGGAAATGTTTAAAAAGGTTGTTGACAGAGATGGTAATAATTGGCAATGCCGCCTACCAACAGGCTTCTACAGGGTTCTTACCCTTTGGACTGATGTATAGGCACCACCGCCAAGGTTTTAAAGACTTATGCTGCTGACATTACCTCTGCGAGGCAAGACTGTTTTTGTTTGTGTGCCAATCTTGTTCAATAAATACAGGCAGGAGCCCTAAAGATAAGCTGTCACCTGGAATTGCCTCATTGCCATCCTGCCATTTGATGCTAATCCTCCACACCATTGATAATTTGTCTATCTATCTATCTATCTATCTATCTATCTATCTATCTATCTATCTATCTATCATCAATAATCTATCATTCAACTACCTATCATTTATATATGGTCTATTTATCAATTTATCTATCTAGCTGGCTGACTATCGCTCTATCATGTATTTAAATGATTTTACACATATGCATACTTCCTTACCAAGGATGGAATTATGCTAATGCCACTCCTCCTAATGTTGGATTTTCAACAAGTACATTTTCACATTTCATGGTGATTGGCTGAAGATGTTTATGCTGCGAGGATATAAACTCAGGGGTATTTCCCACACTGGTAGCACTGGTAAAGCACAGTGGAGAGCTTAAAAAAAATCAGGGCCACTGGGTAAGTGTCAGTACAGAACCACAGGGTAATAGAATAAGATGGCCTGGTCTAATGAACAGAGTAGGAAGCAATTCCAAGGTACTTGGGGGTCAAAATGTTCTGACTTCAAATAAATGTAATGAAATAAAAAATTTTAATTAAACAATACAATATAGTAAACTTTTTGATTCCACAGATAATCAAATAAAATGCTCCTCCACTACATGAATAAAGCCCATTGAGTAGTTATTTCACTGCTGTGAAGTCCAGTTGAACCATTATGCAATTTGACATTTATACATAATTTTATGTTAGATTATACATTGAAAAAATGTATTAATTTAAATTATATGTTTAAACAAGTTCTAGTGTAAACATGTCCAACTCAAGACACTTAACACAAGACTAAGTTAACATGAGTTTAAAACCTACTTGGTTTAGGATTCATCTGATTTATTATTAAATTTGCATTTAGCAATTTTACAGTACTACCATATTTTACTTATGCATTCCCTGCAGAGTTGTCAATTTCCCAGGGAATATTGTGCACATAGAATGCAGATGTGTTAATCCCCAGCAAAACCTGTTCAGTCCTTAAAGAATGCAATGGAAGAGAATCCCATTAATTCCCCCTGCTAACTAAATGCACATTGTCTTGGGTCTGAACTGTGGGCCTGATTTATGAAAGCTCTCCAAGGCACGAGAGAATACACTTTAAGAAGTGATGTTGGGTGATCCAGAACACATGGAATGCATTTTTAAAAATCATTTGCTGTTTGATAGCAAACATTTTGAATCCTGGACCAGATTTATTACAGGTTTGCTGGATCACCCAGCTTCACTGATGAAAGTGTATTCTCATCAGCCTTGGAGAGCTTTTATAAATCAGGGCCATTGTCTGCAAGGTGACCTGTGCTCTCCATATATTCTCCTGTACTTTAGCATGGTTCTTTTCTGTTCCTCAGGTGGAGCGCAGCATATAGAGAGGGGTCTGGTTAACCCAGTGCCAGATAATGTGACTGGATAGGGGGACTTGCTGGGTGTCTTGGTGAGAAACTGCCTTGGTGAGCACTAAAATAAGGCTTGTACAATACTTGTTGTGGTAGTGATGAAATACCCTTATGTTGCATGCAATTAATAAATAAATAAAGAAAATACATGGTTTATTACAAATATAGCAGTCAGAGGTACCATAAACTTGGTAGAGTGGAAGATTCAAAGGAGTCAAAGGTTGGTACCAACCATACAACAATATATGATCAATAACAATTTTTTTAGATCATGATGATGACTAGGAATGTGTTCATAATGTTCCTGGAAAAGAGATGTTAACAGGGTACATTGGATGTTAGAAGTTCTAATCTGAGTTTGCAAGTTTTCTAATTACTTCCCTATATGAGAATTAACCTAGATTCATACTGTTTGTTGTCAGAAAAAAATAAATATTTATTATTATCTCTTCAATATCCACAGCCATCATAATTTTAAGAATTTATCTTGCTGTGCTGGCGTCGATTTAGTCTTTTCCTATGATGTCATTGAGCTGTTTTTTTCAACAGTTAATTTTTTTTTTCTTTTTTTGGTCCAGTGATTGCATTTTTGATATTGAAGTTTCTTTTCTGGTATACTTGACCACTACAGTCTGTTCTTTTTATGTTGCTTCTTACTAGTAGAGATTTACCTAATGTATTTGACACCTGGGTCAGATTATTTTTTGATATCCTCCCTGCCTGCACTCCTCTATATGTCAAAACCATTTTCAGTAATATTCATGATATTGCAGTAATTATAATATAGAAAGATCTATCCAAATGTTGTAAATAATATATATGCTAAAAAAAAGATTGAAGGGTTCAATAGTCACATACAATGTATCCAAGGGCCAAACATGAGGATGTTAATGGATCTAAAAAACATAAGCAATATTGGTGCAAGTAGTGTTGCCTTTAAAACATGGGGTTAGCAACAAGGTAATTAAAATAAAATTAAAGGGTTTATTAGGTCAAACATGGGGATAAGAGGTATGCAAAATAAATCTGATTTGGATCAAAAACAGTTGGATTGGAAATTATATTTATGGAAAATCATTTAAAATAACTATTTATGGTGAAAAATCACAAGAAATAGTTTTCTTAGCCAAAGAAATCTTGAGCAGATTGGGGGCAGTCTGAGTAAATTGTTCTGTTCCCTTCATCTCTAAATGTATAATAAGAAAACAGGCAAATTTGTATGCCACAATGGGAAAAAAAATTGCCTAGCATTGAATAGCTTATAAGGCATTAGACAATATGGCCCTGATACCTTATATATGATAAATACAGATTTGCAGGAAGCAAAAGTATCAGTACTGAAATTGTTGTACTGTTATTTTGTAATAAACATCTTTACTCACTGACCTGAGGCATTACCTTCGGGCTGTCAACAAACTTTAATGCATCAAAAAAGGATATGATCCCTTTTTTTCATCACAACATGGTGTAAAAAATATATATACAGGTAGTCCCCGGGTTACATACGAGATAGAGACTGTAGGTTTGTTCTTAGGTTGAACTTGTATGTAAGTCGGAACAGATACATTAATTTATTATATGAAATTAGGACAGATGTTTATCTCAACATATTAGGCAGTGTGGTGTCAGTTACTGTATAAAATCCTCACTGTGAGTTAATCACAAACACAGCAAACAAAACAAATCAAAAAAAAAAACAGACAAACATTTAATAACTTCTAGAACAGACTGTGCTTTGATATGCGAAAAGGGACTGAAGAAACTAAAGAGTTTGTCTTGGTCATTAAAGAGTTACAAGAGGATGCAAAATAGCAATAGACTTCTGTGCAGGTCATGCAACCCCCCGTCAAGCCTCAGGTCCTGCACACAAAGAGCAGGGAAGCCATGTTTGTATTTAGGAGTCGTCCGTATGTTGGATGTACTTAACTCAGGGACTACCTGTACCCTGCTGTGTGGTTTGAATGGCTCACATTAAAAGTATATTATAAAAGAATAGGTGCACCCCTTACAGATATGCAAAAAATGTGGGAGCAACAAGTTACAAAATGCAGTACAAAGTATGTACACAGGTGTATATCTGCCCTTTCTGATTTATGTTAAGATTCAAAGTAAACATGCCGACAGTATTTACTTTACCACAAAAATCACATTTGCTCCCAAATCCTTTGATGGGAAAGACATCAGTTATTTTAAGGACATAGCCAGAAAAGAACATCCATGGACACATTTCCACCTAGAAGATTGCAAAGGTTATCAGATGCCTGTGTTTCCATGTTCTTTGTATAGACGAAAGCTTACAAGTCTTGCTCTGGGCATAGGTAACTTGAAAAAAGCATGAAATCAGGGATATTCCTGAAAACACATAATTACAATACATATGTTTAAAACACAGAAGTATATATCACCACAAAGTCTACAATGTTCCAAAAGATTGACAAAAAGATGTAAAATTATGATCATATGGAGGCGCCTTGAAGTGTTTCTCCATAGCAATAGTCTAAAATAATATAACCTCTTTCTAGAACAGTTTGTACGTTGTTTGTTTCCAAGAATTTATTCTTTATTTATTCAAATAGGCAGAAAATGCATCATCATGAAACAGATTACCAATCTAATCTAATCTAACTGATTGTAGGAACCTAGCCACATTTTTGTAACTGTTTGGTACAACTAGTGATCATTTTATTGAATTTAAAGCTATGGTAAAAGTTTGCTTAGCCCAATTACCCTGTGTTATCTTTAAATTACCCAATTACTCATATTGTGTAATATATTAGTTTCTTGAAGGTTGCAAATCCACATAAAAATGTCATTTTTTTCTTTTCTGATCATTTTAAAATGATATATTGATAGTAAATTCCATTTAAGCATGTTTGGAGTATTCAAATGAAACCAGCTTCAAACCAGGGGTTAAGTGAACATTCTACCTTAGTAAACCATCCCCTATTTATATACCACTTTGAATCCACTACTTTTAACTACCTGTCACTGGCTGTTCCCTAAAGAGAGGAAGATGATGACATGCTCTTCCACTAATAAACAGGAAGGTGGTTAAATCACCAGCTTCCATTATACCTTTGACAAAACATGCTATTTGTGTTCAACAACTGGGATTTCTGCAACCCTTCTAAATTTGCATTTCTTCAGATTGGATTTGCCACTCAAAATAGAATGCATACAACTCTTTTGTTTAAAACATGTAAGTAATTCCTAAAGAATATTGTAGCTCAAGGTTATGTCAGACCCAACATTAAAATTCCTGTATACATTGCTCTTATACATGGTCTTTTTAAGCAGAGGGAACTACCAAACGGGGGCACCTATGATCTACCCAATCCTTATGGTCAACTAGCACTTTATTGCCCTACCCCAGAATGTGATACAGGAATGGAAAATGCATTTGTATAATGTATCCGAGCTTCTAGTTAACTGATAAAAGATTCCACAGAACCCTTTAATCATGTATGCCAGTATGCAAGTTTTTTTTTAATTGCAATCACCTAATAACTAACATTATTTACCCAAATCAGCTGTTGTACTTTTATACCCCAATGAACAAGAACAATGTTTACATTTCCACTATGAGCCATATGTTATTAATTACTTTGTAATTAATTAAGATAACAAAGTTCAAGAAATACTTGTTGTAAAAAAAAAAAGTAAACTTCTTCAACTTCATAGTTATGGCGAAGCTGGGTGGGGCTGCTTAATGATGATGATGATAATCTTTCAGTATACATCTTGGTAGGAAGTATCTAGTTGGCATTATCACATAATCACATTATCCCCAGATAAGAGTTTTTAACTGTTGTCTACCAAAAAGTAGAGAATAAATTAAAGTTGTATAATAACTAATGCTATGTAAATTTAAATTCTTGGTTTTTGTTCCATTTAACTAGGTCAGGTGAGTGAGAATCGATGGCCAGTGCATATTGTTAACCAGCATCCAACATGTCTGACAATGTTGAATGCTATTTTTTTAAAGTGGCTAAGCTCCAGAAGATTGCAATTATCTCAGTACCAGGGAGCAGGACAGGTAACTATAAATAGTCCTCTTTTTATTTTTTAGAAAGCAGCAGAGTCCTTTTCCAGTAAACCTGGAGTAAAAAACGCAATGGGCCTGATTTATTAATGCTCTCCAAGATTGGAGAAGATCAGATGAAAACCTGGGTAATCCAGCAAGCCTGAATGGATCTGGTTTGAAAAGAGCAAATGATTTTTAAGAATTCAATTCAATTCTAGTTTTGCTGAACCTCACCCAAGTTCTCCCATGATATTATATCTTCTTCAGTCATGAAGAGCTTAAATCAGGCTCAATGAGTGCTGGATTTTTGAAGATGCCAAATTTTTTATGGTTATATATGCTGTATATATAACAGAAAATGACAACACATGATGTTTATGTTTTACACTACTTCTTTTCTTTGCTGAATCCATTATGGGGGTGTACAGCAGCAAATAAATGATAAAATGAGAAGGAATGAGCAGGGATGGATGTTAGCATTGGCCAGCAAGACCCAGCAGCTGCTTATGGAACACACCACCATCAAAACATAAACAACACCTCCAGAAAACAGTGGCTCACCAAAGCGGTAAATTTGTAAATGCGCTCTGAAATCCATGCCAGAAATCTGAAGGAACTGGATTATCGATGGCCATATTTTTGAATGTCAACCTTTAGTACACCTACAAAAATTGCCTTTGCCTTTCTTGCACCACATTACTGGGGAACTGGTTCTTTCAACACTTGGCTGGAGTGAAACCCCCATGTTTTTGAGAATCCCCTCTTAAAACACTAATCTAGTGTCCAGAGAGCAGACAGGTTGTTGTTGGTATGGCAGAGGCACTCCAGTGTGGTTATACCAGCCTGTATGTCTTGTCTGTTGAATCTTCAAAACAACCACACATCTCATTGTTATCAGTCTCTAAGGGATTTAACAAGTACTGCTGCATTGAAAAGTGATGGATGTGGTTACCTTTTCTTGTTTCCAGTGTAGAAGGGCTAAGTGAAGATGTAAATCTGTATGTTGTTACCTGTGCTAAATATACTTTATACGTATAAAACAGCCCTTTCACTGCTGTTGGCTGACTTCAAATATGAACTTTACCTGGGTGAAATCCTGGGTGAAATTTTTTTCTAATTTCAACCCCCACAAAAAAATGCATATTACATCCTTAGCCACCCTTTAATATAATGTAACAAATGTGATAATAGATCTACTTTAACCACTCTTGAACACATGCCTGTAGCATCAGAAAAACATGTGGTAACACAATTATAAGCAAACACTTGAAAAAAGGAAAAAAAAAATTCCATTGATAAAGAATTTCAGGGGTGGTTAAAAGTAGATAATCACAGTAGTAGCTCCTATAAAAAATTATAGTCTGAACTTAGCTTAGGTGAGGAATGGTGATCAATAAAGACTAATTTATACACTGAGCCTGCACTTTTGACGTACGCAACCTAGGAACTTCTTGGGTAATTATTGGGTAATTATAACAAAATGGCATTAGGTGGACATAACCACGTATCAGCCTTGATACCCCACCCCCTCCTTTAACATCTTTCCATCCTAGAAGCAAAATATTAAATGTGATATGAGAACTGACTACAACAATGGCTATTTTCTATTGTTGTTCTGCTGTTACAGTTGTCAAATCATTAAAATTCTTTTTAAAGGTATTAGAACTTTACACAATGTATGCCTCAAATTTACCACAGAGGTGATTTCCAAAATGAAGAAGTGGTCTCAGATCTTTAATTTGTTTTGTATTCGAAAAACACTGACAACAGAGAGAAGACAACAGCTTTTGTTCCTTTACATAACACACACAAAAATGTTATACCTCACAGAAAACCATACACATTCTTTTCTGTGAAACTATAGCTCTAATAATAATAACCAGTTAATATGTTCTATTTAGTGGTTCTTCTTTGCACACTTTTTAAAGATTTAGCACAAAGATATATGTCCCAGAACTGTAATGAACATCTAGGGAAAGAAGAGAAAGAGGGAAGTCCTTGAAATATGGCCCTCAGAATTAGGTGTCTGGTAAAATGAAAATGACAATATTTAGGTGTAAGAACCTAGAGATCCATACAGGTAGCTTTAGTTACGTTATTGCTGTGTCCTAAAAACATGTGGCATATTGGAATATTCTGTTATACACCTAAAATGCACAGGTGTTTGCAGGTGCAGTTTATTTAAAAAACTCCCACTTGTTACATCTTGATGAAATTTTAGAAAAAGACATGATACACTGAGTTCAATAATAAAGCTATACAACAGGCTTCAATAAATTGAGCTACACAACAGGCTTACAACACAATGCTCCTACAAAACAATAAATGGACAATTGAGAACAGTCAATATACCAAATACCAAAAATATAAACTTTAAAACATATAAATAATATAAATAAAAACATATAACGTATAAAGGAATGAAGTTACAATATAAATAAAAAATGAAAATAAAGCTATAAAAATAGCTTTATTAACCCTCCCACCTTCTGGCAATTGGTATATAAATGACAAGATTTTACATTTTCAGAGTCTGATGATTTTAATTTTATTGGCACTGACAGTTGGGGTCCCCAGGAATCAGTCAGTCTGGTTCCTAACCATCCAGCCTAACTTAGCTTTGACATTTAGCTTTTTATATGCAAGCTAGCAGCTGCAATAAAAAATAAAAGTCTTCAGTCTACTGACAAACACTGCCATCTTAAGGTTTCAGTGGCATTTGCAGTACCATCTTTTCAATACTGTAATTGTCTAGTAATATGTAATAATACCACATACACTAAAAAATAGGAAAACAAAATATAAATATATTTCCACATTTGTCAGTCAGTAATAATAAATCCAGAATATTGGGATGTTCTGAATGAACAGGGAACAATAAGACCTGCTGCACATATATGCAGGCAGTTCTGGGTGCCTACACCTTTCACCCAATAGCAACTGTGCCCTCAAAATCCTAAACTGCCTTATTTTAAGGTAAACAATTAAGGAACTGTATTGAAATTGTTAATCCTATCTTCCTTTCTAATTGGCTAATATACAAACATCAGATTCCAAATATGTTTTAATGTTTTAAATATACAGATAGGTTGATTTGGTTATTCAGTAGTCCAAATCATAATGTTCAAATGCTCATAGCAGCCAATCACTATTTATCTTTCACAGAGCTGAAATCGGTACCTTGAAAATAGGAATGATTGCATTTTGCAGATGATCATTGCATTCTGCATTGCTTCACTGATTAAACCCAATAGGTAGCTTTATATGCAGCGCAACATCAATAATAAAGGTCACTGTACAAAATTAGTTTTTGTTTTTTAGCAAGGTGTAGATTTATTCTGAAGCCAAGTTTCTGATGTGTTGCTTGAAAAGACCTTTTAAAACAAAATCTGACTTCCACAGTTTTTATATGTAAATATATACCCTTTTATGCAATAGTTTAATTAAAAACCTAACTCAAGTACAATAAATCTATGCTTAGGTGAAAAGGCTTTGGAAAAAAAAGTTCCTAAAAAATTAAAAGAACTAGATATAGACAAAGTACAGAAATCAGTAGTCTACATCAGACAAAAGTATTATGATAAGATTTTTTGTTTGAATTGCAAAGTTTGGGATAGGACCTTCATCACAGTGCCCCACTCCATCAGGGATTCAGCAGGAACCTCACAATTTGTAATAGATATTATAGCAAAGATTTTTGGAAAAATGCTATCCAGATCTCCATATCACAGACCACATCCTCTCTCCCCAATCCTGCTTAGATTGTTAGTTATCCTTTAGTTTGTTGCTGTTTGTTGATAGGTCTGCCCTTAATATGCTCAATAGCCAATCACTTATTATCAAAGACTATTAAAATGCTACTAGAACACAAGACTGAATTGTCTGCCCTCTAGGTATTTTAAAGTTTTCTCCTCCCTCTTTTGCTTCTCCATCTCACAATAAGTTTTAAAAGTATCCTTGCCAGAGATCCCATTGCCCTATGCTACATTCCTATATTTCGGTCTTCCTGAAACTAGACCAGGAACTTCAGGAGCCTCCATTAGTTCTAATTTCGCCATAATGTCAAATCGCTTGGGTGTTCTACTACCCAATATTATCCCTAAGGTTCAGGTGGGTTTTTTATCTATCGTTAGGCTTGGGACAACACCAGGTGAATAGTGGTTATAGATAATGTTCTTAACAAGAGAGCTATAGTCCTTAGTTTAGATGTGTAAAAAACATTTAATTGCATTACCTGGCCCTTGAAGCAGGTTACCATTATAGATAAATTTTATACATATCTGTGTTCTGCTTGTTTGTTATTTGCAATTTTGAAACTCATGTAATACAAATTTACATAATAAACATTCAAATAGTTTGATTTTTAATATATTTAAGAGTAGTGTAGTATTTGCTGCACGAATAGTTTAAAGCTTTGGATCCCCCAGAACAGAGTTGACAGGCTACCAAACCTCTCACTTATCATTGTATACAAAACCCAGCCTGTATGTTTGTCTGTTGGCTTTTATTGTGCCAGTAATTTTACAGTACTGACTTGAAAATATATGAAATACCTGCCTGGTCAGTAATTTACTGTACAAATGGCAACCCTACTTGTATGCTGGAAGGCTATGCAAAGCATAGAGGGAGTTGCTATCAGGGTTTCTGCCAACCACAGCCACAGGTGTTGCCAAACCAGGAGGTGACTCTGCAGCAAGCCACCTGCTGGTTGCCAGTGGAAGTACACACAAGACATGACACCACAGTGCCACCAACAGGGAGCTACAGGTTTCTTGATAGTAGCAGTTTAAGAGAAGGAGTTTAGAAGTGCTGTGAAAGCCAGTAAAAACTGAAATCAGAGAATGACTGAAATTGTGAATTCTATCAAAACAATTCAAAATGTGTCTTAGTTGTGTGTATGTCCCCATATGCCTGTATGCACTCCTGACAATGACTTGGCATGCTTCTAGTGTGATGATGGATGGTGCCAGTGGGGATCTCTTTTCAGACTTGGACCAGAGCATCAGTGAGCTCCTGGACAGTTTGTGGAGCTACTTAGTGGAGTGAGAGGGTTTCCATTGAATTCAGTTCTGAGGCCAGTCAGTGGCATATATTCCTTCATTACTCACAACTGCCTGAACACTCTGGCCACATAACATTGTCCTACACCTGAACTGGCCACTTAAAATTGTCCTACACCAAAAGGAACTGATGCACCAGTGTAAGGACTGGCAATTGGTTTGAAGAGGTCATCCTGGTACCATTGGAGTCTGCTGCTTCTAATCTGCCCTGTAAGCATCCCATTACCATGCGCAATCCCCAGTAATATACCACAATATATAAATATATATATATATATATATATATATGTAATTATTATTATTATTATTATTGTTATTAATGAACAGGATTTATATAGCGCCAGCATATTACGCAGTGCTGTACATTAAATAGGGATTGCAAATGACAGCCAGATACAGACAGTGACACAGGAGGAGGAAAGGAGCCTGCCCAGAGGAGCAATCTAGGAAGTGGGGGAGTAGCACACAATAGAGGAGATATAAAGTGGTGGGAAGTAGTAAAAACTGGTGGCAAGTTTAAAAAGAGTTTTAAGTGCTTTTTTAAATAAGCAGAAAGAGGGAGCAAGCCTAAAGACCATTCCAGAGAGTTGGGGCAGCTCCAGAAAAGTCTTGGAGACATGCATGTGATGAGGTGGGGAAGTCATAAGTAGGTCATTGGTGGAGTGAAGAGAGTGGGTAGAGGTGTATTTTTTCACCAGGTCAGAAAGGTAAGTGGGACAATAACTGTGTAGGGATTTGAAGGCAAAGCACAGGAGCTTGGATTTGATTCTAAAGTGAAATGGAAGCCAATGGAGAGAACTACAAAGAGATGCAGCAGAAGAAGAGTGGCGGGAAGGTTGGATAACCCTCATAACGTTCAGATTAGATTAGATTGTAGAGGAGAGAGTCGGGTTAGTGGAATACCAGAGAGGAGGATGTTACAGTAGTCCAGACGAGAGATGATAAGAGCATGTACAAGGAGTTTGGTGGTCTCTGGGGACAGGTGGGGTGGATTTTGGGGATGTTGCGCAGGTGTTGCGCAGGACCTGTAAATGTTTATATGTGAATATGAGGGGAAAAGGAGAGCGCAGAATCAAAGGTGATGCCAAGACAACATGCCTGAGGGGAGGGAAGAATATGTATACATGCATATGCAAGTGTAAAAAAAACTGAACAAATGCAACTTTAGTTTTCCTTTAGCATGCACCAGTACTATAAACAGTAGCACTATTAAACAGCTTATTATGGTGATTTTTATACTAGAAACAAGCAAAAACTAAATAGCATCACAAGAAATATCTACCACTGAAATGGTTGTTTAAAAAAGGGATGTGGTTTAATCAATATTATTGTGAGTCAATATTATTACATAGTGGACTGTATACAAATAAATTCCTGCTCAGAAATTTTGCTGAATACTATACAATATATCTATTAGTTAAGTCTGGACCCCCATCTCAGCTGCCTTCAGGAAGAAGATCAGTAGAATACTAAATGCCAGCTATCTTAGAATCACATTGCGGTCAAAAAAAAAAGAAAGAAAAAACTTTAAATGCATAGAAAGAACACACGCTACTTTCTCCTCACTTCTGTGTTTCATTCAGGGATAACTATAATGTACCAGCAAACCTGATTCTATTACAGCAATAGTTGTTTGATTTTGGAGGCTGTTTTTTTTACTGCTAGCTTGTTGTAATGTAATACAGGAGAGTTCTTCCAAAATATTCCCACTCACTGGAAAGGTTAATACTTCATGTTTGTTAAAATGGTGGTTATAATTTACTTCACTGCACTTATAATAATTTAAAGGATAGGGTCCTTTCTTGAGAGTAGGCCAGTTTCTGCTCTTTCTTTGTGCTTATATGAACTGGGGTAGTAGCCTAAAGGACTATATATTACTTCATCCCAAAAATTTTATTTTGTTTAGCAAAACCCAAGAAAAATATGTAATATAGTATAATAAAGACGTCTTCCTTATTATTATGCTGTAATTAGGAGCATTGAAAATAACCAGAAAAGGGGGCAAAAATGGTGACAGTTCTGTACAATCTCTTCATTTTTGACCAAATATCAGTAAAATAAAAACTTTTATTTTTGCTCATTCCTAGCAAGAATTTTTGGCACGCCTTTTTGCTGCATGTATTATCATTGGGCATATTTCTTTAAAACAGTCTTAGAAACACGACAATATTGTTGAGATGTTGAAGATTAAACTTTCTTCATTTATGGGGTAGCCGGTCACAATTTTGTAATCTTTTCAGTCCCTGTAGCATCTAGCCTCCTGTAGTTTTTTTCCCTTCATTAGAGCAAAGCAGCATGACCTCTTCCTATGCAAACTGTTGGTCTGAGCGTTGCCAAAGAAGAGTGATGCCATCTGTTTTTATGGGAAGTGTATCTCCGAGTCACATTTTATAAAGATATCTCAAACTTTAAAATCAATACATTGATTAGTAAATATATTATTCTAAACCTAAATATTTTAGTATTTCATTCCAATGAATATTTACAATCAGAAATAAATAATAATGTTCAAAACACTTTCGGAAATGCCACATTACAGTTTCTCATGTAACTTAGACGTAAACGTTAAATGTAGGGGTAAATAGGGGTTGCAACTTACAGATAGTGACACAGGAGGCAGAAAGGACTCTGCCAAGAAGAGCTTACAGTCTAAGAGGATCTTCCACAGAAATGTAAGGCTTTAAGGAACGTAATGTTTTAAGTAGGGAAAATCACTCAGAATTTTTAGAATTCCAAGTTCAGAGTTTAAGCTTTGAATTTGCAGGTTCTGAACTGAAACAGGAACTCAGAAATGACAGAGTTGTGAGTTTTGTTTTGGTTCTTGTACATTGTATATTTTACAGGAGCTGCTCCACCTGTTGGCTGCTGTACAATGTATAAGTCAGGAAAAAAATGAAAGCTCCCCCTTTTGCTGAAGTGACTGAAAGCCAAACAAAAATTAATTTGGGGGAAAAAACATCTGGGGTCTCCATATTTTTTAAACCAATACCTTTAATAGGCTTGGTTCTTGGATAGCAAATGAGACAGTGAACACGTATGCCCCCTCTAATCCACAACACTGTCCTCTGGCATCTCGTTTTCCCAAAAAGGAAGGTGGCTAAATACATGTAAGCCTCTCCTATCTGGAACAAAACAGTAAATTGTGGCAGCAAGCAGCTGCAGATGAAATCTATGACCATTTCTTAGTCATTAACTCTATTTATTGGAATGATTGTACTGGAAGCCATCATTTTTGTATAGCACCAGAACAGAAGTGCTCGGATAACAACACCCAGCAACTTTCTCTTCAAAAGAATGACCACCTTTAAATAACACTGGTAGCTATTTTCCAGATACCACTAGAACAAAGTGCATAACAATATCCAGCAACTCCAACACAACCTATGGGACAAAAACATCAATCACTCTCAGTGACCTTCCACCAATTAAAGGTCTCTAAGTCCACTAAGGAAGCCAAATGGCGAAACGTGTTGGGTTAGAGAAAACCATATGATTTGCAATCACTCTCATTTGAGAGATCACAACTATTCTGGTCAAGGGCCACCATTATTTACTTTACCACCACCTTATACCTTCTTTGAATTTTGTATACCGGATGCTTTATATTTATTTTTAATTTGGGTAAAACACCATAAAAAGACTTATTCTGCCTATTCTTTACTATTTACTTACACGTAGCCCTCCTTTTTGACTAACACCAGACTCGTGCTTGCCCTCATTAGTGACAAGGATCATCATTGGGGGGAGATTAGAAGTTTCAGAATGAGATTTGGATTCTGTCACTACTGTGCTGCTTCTTGCTGGAAGTTCTTTAAATGTGGTCACCTTCACATTGTGATATTGTGCAGAACAGTAGTATAGTAATTCAGTCATAGGAAAATGATTAACTGCAGGGAGACAATGAGCAATACTACCTACATGCTTTCTGCTTTTTGCCATAACAGAATTCTATTTTCTTAACTTTTAGATAGCTAACATTCCTAAATATTTATATTATTATTTAAAAAGGTTTAGCTCAGTGGTTGGTACACTAGCAAGATAAATAGCATAGAACCGGAGGCAAACATTTTAGTACTTTGTCTGCCCTACATAAAATTTAAGAAAATGACTCATTTATTTTGTCTTTCAGTTAGTATGTCCCTCAGAAATGAAGGATTTTCTTCAAACTATTCAATGACAAAGTTCTAATTACTGAAACACAGAAGAAGCCTCTTTGATAAAAGTGCTTTCATTGCCTTGGATGTGGCTGAAGCCTGGCCTTGTCCTTCACTATGGTGTGTAAGAAAAGAACAAAGAGGGGATCTGTATTCATAGTGACATCTGTCTGTAAGATAGTATTTACCCCCAAATATGACATTAATCTTTACAATCCACATACATAAAAATCCTTGAGAAGACATTGATACAAAAGAATATAATGCAACTGAGTGTTGTAAACATGTGTGCTGGTTAGACAAAGAGCTGCAAATACAAAGTTCTAACACATACTGTATGCTTATGTGCCAAGGGATTTGCAATTATCTGCAGAAAGCATAGCCTGGCCCATTAACTGCAGCAAAAGCACAGTTTAGCCAAAGCACCCCCCAGCCTGCTAGTTGGACAGCGATGGAATGAACTAGAATGTGAACTTTACCTGGCAATCTCTCAATGTGAACTCAATGGAATTTGCAAACTCAAAATGCAAAGTCAAAAACTTGTCAAAGTGTTGTCCCCCACTGTATGGGTATGTTTGAGTCTTACATCCTTAGTAGCAGTGTAGTACCTTGAGTCTTGATCTCTGCTATAAGAATATCTTCTATCAATATGCTCCTTGGAAATCTTCCTATCATAGTAAGTGCCTATGGGATCTATACCATTGCACTGATTTTGTTTCTGACATAAATATTTTTTTATATCATATAACTTTAGGGACTTTATTTATAAAACATGTGAATCTTCTAGGTTCATGTTTTTCAATGGCGGCAATTGATTCTCATCAGGCAATGTTTGAGGGAATGTCAGATTTCCTGTTTTTATAAATACATCCTTATGATTCTTTATATATTGTATAAAACTATATTTGTATCAATCAAATGACCAAAGATGATTATGTGCTTCTCTGGTCTATAACATTACCATATCAATAAAAATGTTTAAAGGTGTAGTTATGCATAGTAAGGAAATACTGTCATATATGATGATTAAAGTGTAGCAAAGATTTCGTAAAAACCAGATTTGTAGTCATCTTGTCCCAAGAAATACAGATTACAGTTCTTTCATGCCAGCACATACAAAGTTCCAGCTTAAGGAATTCTATCAAAGCTTCAATATCTTTGCCAAATCACGGACACTTCCTAAAACCACCACGAAACAAAAAATGAATATGACTTCCACAGAAATATGGCAGGAAAGACATATTTTCCATTAAGAAACAAGGATAAAGCATAATATTGTACCAAATCTATTGCTAAATATACTGATAAAAAAATATGAAAAATAAACCTTTTCACCTTGCCTTTTAAAAGTAATAAAGGAAATCATCAGCTGTAGCCAAGTTTTAGTTTTTTTTTTTTTCTACATTTAATACTAAAATCAAGGCATAATTCAGACAAACATCACAATTAAGGTTGCTCCTATTTTTGTAATATGAACTGTACTATTGTGTGTATGACTGTCCATTTAAAGCGGAACTAAACTAAAAACAAAAAAATTACACTTAACTTCAATCCTGCAGGTCCCTTAATGGCACTGTTTCTTCCCAAAATCCGGTCCCGCATTGTCTTGGAATTCCACTTCGTCCCGGCTTGGAATGCTTCACTTCTGTCTTCTTTTTTGGCATTTCACCTAGGAGGAAGATACCCCTTCTGCGCATGACTGAAATCTCCAGAGCAGCCAGAGCCTCCAGGGATGCGTGAAGTAGGTATTTCGGGAGGCTCTGCGCTCCCATTAAGTCTTGTTTGCCGTATAAAGTAAAAATGTTGAGCTTAGGTACGCTTTAACTATATTTCAGTAATTGTTGTTATGCTCACCATTGACTTACTACAGTGTTTTACAGCATCTGTGTCTTTCGTTTACTGAAGCTATGCTTATACTGTATACAGGAGCATGGCATAAACCTTTTCCATTGTGGTTCAGCACACTAGAAAAACTAGTGGTCACCTTTGTCCTGGTATTACTAACTATAAATCACATATTTTCCCAACTTTGATAGGGATACAATTATAATCGTTTGTTAACAAATGATTATATATATTTTTAACATAAAATTAGCCAAAAAAGCACTGGTGTGAGTATGAAGCCTAGACCTACATTTTAGGAGGCTTTAGGTGCAGACTTTGCCTAAAGTGCCCTGCTACAAAAGCAATACTACCTTAGTCAAAAGTGGCATGTTGCCAAAATCTGATGGCATATTGTACTAGCAAGTTGTAGGAAAAAGTAAAGTGAATGAAATAAAAAATAGTAAAGTAAATGACATGATACCATAATGCTGCTTTGCAGATTTAGTGCCTTATCACTCACATTACACCCCTATAGTACCTCATATATCATATATATGAATTAGAATTGAGCATATACATTTTCAATGCTTTTGCATAGTGCTGTGTTGCCAAACTTATTTTTCCTAAACTTTATGGCATAGTGTCAGAATGCACTTGTTTCTACAATGGCCATGATACCATAGATCAAATTAAGGAAGGAACAGATTTAGGTGTGTAGCTCCTGTATTAGCCCCCTCTCTTCTAATTTGCAGCACCTACTGCATATCAAAACGCAAGAGCACTAATCCAGCACTGCAGATGGCCCACGTTCACTCGCCACCTTTTAAGGGCTCACTACATAGTGAACA
This sequence comes from Pyxicephalus adspersus, assembly GCF_032062135.1. Taxonomy (NCBI): domain Eukaryota; kingdom Metazoa; phylum Chordata; class Amphibia; order Anura; family Pyxicephalidae; genus Pyxicephalus; species Pyxicephalus adspersus. The sequence goes on from NC_092860.1 coordinate 89,886,304, forward strand.
AGAAGTGTCTATGTTATTCAGGTAGTGATGTGGACACCTAAAAAAGAGACTACCTTTCATATAAAAAAGACTATAACTGTGGTTTTAGCATCATACATGCATGTGTACACCAAATGTTTACACCTTTTTGTTATTTTATGATGTATTTTACATTTGTGTATAGTTGCATTTCCCTTTTTGGAAGGCTAAAGTTGTCTTGCTGTTAACAGAAGTTGCAGTGGTGACATCTACTACCAAAAATAAAATGCTTTATATTAATTAAGTACTATACATGAAAGACACAAAAAAAGTGTTTTAAACAAAGAATGGCATGTTGCATGCTTCAAAATCATATTTGCCTTACACTGTACCCTACATAATAAATAAATCAGAACATAAATTCTTGTGGTGTCACAACAGTGGCAAATGAAATCAAACAAGTGGTGTTACATACCTCGATTTAGCACAAAACTGTATGGAAAAAACAGCAGCTGTTAAAATATCATCTATTCATAATATTATTAGGGAGTAAATATAGGGGCTTTAAATGTTTACAGTCTAAAATAACAAAATGGGAAGCTATGTTTCCAGGAGCAACAGGTACCCTGTTGATTTTTAATGAAGAGAAATCGAACCCTGCAGGCTATAACACTACAGAGGCATAAATTCCTACATTTTACAATAATATTTCTGGAGGGATGCTGCAAAATTGATGCATTTGTCATGATGTATTATAAATTTACAAAATCGCTATCTTACCAGCTTGAAGCAGAAATTGTAGGGGTACTTCTACATAGTCAGCCATTGGTCCAGAGCAAGTTTAGAAGTTACAATTTAATTAACTGCTGGCATGGTAGCTACTGAATCAAAAATATGTCAGCCCTAAACTATTTAAATTAATGGCAACAATGAAACTGACAGGTAATATTTAGTTTTAAAAAGTTTATGTTGTGTTTGTAAATGACACATTGCATAGTTTACTATTGTCAATAATTTGTAATAAACTTGTCAGGTTTCATTTACCTGGGTGTCAGAAAGGTGCTTCCATAGAAGTGATCATTTTTTTTCTAAAAAGTTTTCCATTGAGCTTTATAATCGCTTTTGCTATTGAGTATTATATTCGCTAGTTACAACCCACATGTAACACAGTATTTCTACTAATAAATATATTTCTCTATATGTAGGAGTAGTAATAATTTTACATACACTTATAAAAATAAATAAATTGGACCCTCATCAGCCATGCCACCTAATGCTGTTACTGCACAATATCTTGCATATCTGCATTGGAATGCTTGAAGCATGTAAACATAGTGATATTATTTTATTCATTTAGTGGATTTCCAGCATTTGGGCAGTAGGTCAAACATTGGATACCCTAAAATATTTTGTAAGATGGGCATTTTTTTGATTTGTGCAGTTATGTAGCTGGCAATATTCTCTGCCAATATAACTTTACTTTCCAGCTGATGTTAAGATACAAAAAGACCTGGAAAAATATAATTTCTCTGTCAGTACTGAGTTTCATAAGTACAGACGAGGGAAAAGTACTTTTTCTTTCAATTCTAAGGTTTTGTGTACCAGGACATTATAAAAAAAATAATCTGGTTTAGCTGGTTTTAAAATGAGATAAATACAATCCCAAATAAAAAACAACACATGGCATTTTATTCCATATCATTATTGATTTAACAAAGATGTCAAAATGCAGAGGCAGAAAATAAGTGTACCCTGACCACTTTCACAGGAATTAAAAGGGTATTTAGCAAGTGCTGCTAATGAAATGCACTTGATTAACTGATCATCAGCAAATGTGAACAGCTCTATAAAAGCAACATTTTTGGTATTTTTTGGTCTTGAACAATCAGGAGTATTTTAACACATAGCTAAGGGGGAAAAAACATCATCAATGATCTCAGCAAAAATATGATATGCCAATTCTGATATGTAATGTACCTGTTATAGAAATTACTGTCAGAAATCAATACCAGAAATTAATTGATACTTTTATATAGTGAAATGCATTTGGAGGCCAAGTATTTAGGTTTTGAATACATTATATGTATATAATTAACAGATATGCTACTTCAAAGTTAAATTCAATTTTTGGTCACACAAAGTAATAGGCAACACCACTACTCCCTTCTTTTTGTAAAACTTCTTCGCTCTAGCACATTTCACTCAAACATAGGGCTTCATCTACAAACATTTTAACTTCATAATTAAAACACACAGGTATTATTGGTCCACAATGCATCAGCCATATTCAGATCCTCAGTCTGCCATCCCTTGTGAGCCCATCCCATTCTATAGCAGTACATTGAGTGTTGATTGGCATCATGAGTGTATAGCAACATCTCCATTGTGACGCTGCTATGAAACCACCTGCAGCATATCTTAGTGCACATGTGTGTGTCTCTCTTGTTTTTAGCACTTTGGAAACAGCAGCGAGGTAAGAAGTGCTGCAGCATTCAGAGAAGGATAGTAGCAAGAGGAGCCTTGTCTGGTATATTTGTACTATTTAGATAGTAAGCTACTTTATCTAGTGCACATTAGTATGTCAGGAAGTGATACATCAAGTAATGCTGCAACGAAAATCAGAACTTCATTCAAACAAGGTAGTGAGAATGATACCAGACCATGACACAAGAGTGAAGAAAAGTGCATGACACCGCAGGCACCGTGTTCACAATGGCTTCGCCATATTAAACCATAATACTTAGTATAAAAGAAGGGCATCTGGGAACAGCAAAGAGCTGCAGGTTTTCAACCACAAGTCTTAAAGGAGCCTTACAATTACATGGTACAAACAAAAATTCTAAGTCATACAGAAATTTCAGTGGGAGCTGGGTGAAAAAGTGGCAAATCAATATATAACAATACAATGATATGTTATAAAAGAGTCTAAAGCAAAAAAGAGATTTTGGTCAATTTACCTGATCCTGCTTAGACACAATGTTACAAATTATAAATGATATATATGCAAACAAACATGTATTAGGTTCAGGGATACTTTTACAGGTTACATAGTGTTTAATAGTATTTAAAGAAACATCCATATTATAGTTCACATTTATGAATATGATAATCTTCAAGGAAAGAATATCACAAATGTAGATTGTTCATACATTGCTGTTAATCTTTCTTTTCATTACGATGAGACTAATCTGTAACTAAACTTCAGGGCTGTGTGTACAAATTAATCTATTCACTTGAGCTGTTGAATATGGTGACTGATTTCAACAAAAGAAAAATAATCCTCACTATATTCACTACACTGAAAATCCCATCTATCATCCTGCTCAAATAGAAATGAAGCTATTTGCTAACATTTTTAAATACAAAGGGTGTTCTGTGACTTCATTTAAGGTAAATTGTGCAGTATAGGAGAAAAATTAGGGAGGTTATTATTCAAGCATACAGTTGACTTGGTGCTTTCAATTTCTACTCAAAATGAAAATATATATAACATTTTTTATTATTAATAATATTATTAAACAGGATTTATTTAGTACCAACTAAATAAATAGTGATGTACATTAAATAGGGGTTGCAAATGACAAACAGACATAGACAGTAACACAGAAGGAGAAGAGGAACCTGCCCCGAATAGCTTACAATCTAGGAGGTGGGGGAAATATCACACGATAGGCGATTTGAAGTGGTGGGAAGTATTAAGAATTTAGGAGACAGCAGAAGATGGGTAGGTAAGTTTGAAAGATAGGTTTTGAATGCTCTTTTATATAGAGAGATTATGGATAAATATATATATCTATAGCCTAACTCCTGCATATTACAACCTCAAAAGGAGTGGTGGCAGAATGGTGTTGTGTAGTTAACTGTCTCATACAAAAATTTATGCTTAGTCTATTTACATGGATTTCTACGTCCAGTCTGGAAGTGGTGCCTGAATGGTGTGCCTGAAGCTGTCAATATAATAACTTATATAGGAAACTAAAAGCAGATTATATAAATTATATTAAAACATTTCCTGAAATGCATTTTTTAGTTTAAGGAGTTAATTATCACACTGAGCTGTATAGAATGTGTTTAGATTACCAATACTATCTCAATCATATACAAATCTGTAACTTGTAAAAATGAAAAGTGTGTTCAAACCAACAGGTGCTTCAAAAAGTAGAATATATGATATTAGGAAGTAATAGCTTTAACAAAATTTGTTTGAGGGGTCAGGGCCACCCCAAAACACTCTGAGGTTTCTGGGCAGTAATGTTTAAATCCTATTGTTGCATAGATCAGGGTAGCCCTTATTTGTTCAGAACTTTTCCTTGATTGCAACCAGCTCTGACATGTACAAGCAGTATGCACCAGTAACAATCCTGCCTCCGTGCAGGAGTGTACATTGGATCTAAAATTGTTTGGAGGAAGTTTGCTTGAAAAAAACTTGGCCAGATAACCTCAATAATTAGGAGCATGTACATTTTACATATCATCAGTACCTACCTGTTCCACCATGCCTCCTCTGTTTCCTGGGAGCCTGCACAATCTGTGATCACCCAAAGCCTCTAAGAGCATCCATGCTTTCTTCCTCATTCCAGTGTGCTATCCTAGAGCCTTAAACTTCTTTCCCTGACCCCATAATAAGCTCTGCCCTGACCAGCCCTGAACTGACCCCTGGCATTTCTATTAGATTATTGATGCAAACCACCTTCTGGCTGACCCTTCTAGCTTGCCATCTGTCCTGACCTCTGCTTGAGCTCAACCATCTCCTGGCTCTGGTCACTTGGATGCCACAGCGGGCTGACAGTCAGCTGCACATGACCCTATTCCATCTCTTGACCTCTCTGGTAACTTGGATACCATGCGTGGCTGACCATTATTGTTGTATGACACCAGCACAATCTCCTTACTACTCTCTCCATTTTTACTTTTGACTCACCCTTGACCTGCATTTACCCCCACATTCTGAAGACCCTGGTGCTTTGTTTAATGTTCTGTTATTTCTCCTGGTCCTCTGTCAGACCTACTTCATGTGAACTAAAGTCCCAGGGGTAACTGGTTGTTGGGACAGTGCTACTTGCCTCCCTGGGGTGAGCAGTAGCTTATTATAGGTGAAGTGTGGTGGAAACTGGGGGATTTGTGCCTGACCTACACTGACAGCAGAATAAGGAGTGGAACCTAAATTCTGATAGCTTTTTACTGTTTAGCTTCTATGTAAATGTATTCAGACAGGGATATTTTGATTTATTATTGCCAAAAGGGTAAGGAAAGTAGAAAAAAAAACATACCACACAATAGGATTGACCAGAAAATGGATATTAAGTATTGACCTGCTGCTTGTCTAAACAGAAAGCGAGAGTATTTCTACAGATAAACTGCTAGATAACATGATAAACAATTAATTTACTCTTAAGGCCATAAAGTTCAGTTAGTTTTTTTTGTATGTTGGGTTTTTATTTCAAATTAGACTTTTAATAAAGTGCCTGTGTGTTTAGTTATTTCTTCTGGGAATGGATTAAGGATATTAATATATTTCTCTACCCAATCATTTCCCTGCATAAGGAAACAGAATCTGATCACCGTCTTGTTAAAAGGCAATTCCACATTCTACCATAAGCTCCCATAAAACCCCACATGCTTTTTAGTTGTAGTAAGAAGGCCCTGTTTCTCATATTGGAACACCAAACCCAAAGTTGAGTAAAGGCCCTGGCCCAGTATGGTACTGGAGGGGGAAGACAGTGCCTGGCACAACATGCCTTTTTTTAGCCCTAATCTTGATAATCAATGGCATCTATTATATATTCCCACATGAAAAATTGGAAAACTGAACCAATTGTTTTAGTAGTAACTGGTAACACATTTAATTACTGTGCTTAATATTAATGTGCTTATTCAATATCTATGTGCAATTAGTGAGACACATAGTGTGATCTAAAATCATCGGTTCAATGTTTGACATTGATAGCAAAAAAATGTGGAACAGACCTCCTGCTCAGTTTTTTTGTATGTTTAAAAATGACAAAGTGGGATTTTATAAGGAATATTTGCTGTATGATGTATAGAGGATAGTGACATGCTGCCTGCAGAATTTATTTGCTGCTCTTCTTACTCTGTGGACATGCAAGTATGCATACAATGGAAAAAATATCTGTGAAAGTAAGGAAGAAATATTATTTTTTTAGAGGGAGGTGAAAGTTCTTCTTTAATCCTGATGGTACCATATGATTACCATTATCTTGATTGAACTTCAAAGGGGCAAGAGACAGGATAAATGCATCTGCAACATTAATTCAGTTGATTTAAACAGAACAGTTTATTAGAAAAAGAAAATGGCCTGGGTTATTTATATGCAATAAGTGAAATGTCTTCCAGAAAGAACTTCAGTTATTAAGTACAATAACTGCAGTTTTATGTTAAATGGGTCATCATAAAGTAACCTCATTAGCTTTTGTAGGGGAGCAAACAGGGATTTGTATTAAGATAATACAGTAATGATCTACTTAGACTTTGCAGTGGGTTTTAAAACAGAACCACTTAGGAGGTAACTACTAAAAAAAAGAAAATTGGTTTAGGTGAAATATTTAATAAACCCATTTGAAAAACATAATTAAATTTGAGATATGTTTAACAGCTCTATAAATTAAGCCTTGAAAATGTAATTGCTGGAAGAAATGTAAGAGAATAACAATGTCCAACTGCTGCAATCAGCTGCAAATTACATACTAATTATTGTTATCCTGTGTCCTGCATCTTAATTTTTCGTGTTTAAACAGTACTTATGTCCTGTAGAATTTGTAATAACTGCAGGCACAAAGAACAAAAATATAAATATTTTATTTGTATTAAGGGAACAGCCAGGATTAAAGGTGTTTGAACCAGTAGTAGACTCTACTGTTCGAGTGGATCGGATCAGCATGTTCTGGTGCTGCAGGGATTTGGCATAATGAAGCTTCCAGCAAATTGTGAGGGTAGAATAAAATGGTTAGTTATGGCTCAGTTTGGTGTTTATTGTTAAAATAAACTGTTATGTCTTCAAACTGGGGTTATGTGTTTTAGTGGCACAATTTAGGGATGCGTTTAACACACTTTTGTGCACACTTTTGGGATTAGGTAGCATGAAGTAGTTAAACCCACTTCAATCAAATGTGTGTTTTGTTGAGAGTAGAGGAAAGTTAAAACCTCTGCCAGATTTTTGGTGCTTACAGACAGTCAAACCCACATCAACTTCTTTTACACGTAGAAGGTATCCAGGAAACATAGGGGAAAAAAACTAAATTGACTACTGACTTGTGCTCAGTCTGCATCACTCAGACACACATACTTGTGATTAGGGCTAGAGTTCAGTACAATGTTGGAATGCATATCCAAAGATCTGGGTGGACATAAAGCAAGCATTAGAAAGACAAGAATAAGAGAGAAGGGTCCCATGGTCACAGGAGCATGTGGGTCACAGGGTACATAAAGTACTGTATAGCAGTAGGAGGGGGCTTGGCAACATGGCTTGCCATACTTGAATGCAGAACAAAAAATTGCTAGCCTAAAAATAGAATTGTATCCTGATTGGCCACACAGCTCAGCAGTAAATCTGTTTCCAGATGAAACCCAGACATGCCAGAGGCTGTGCTCCACAGAAAAGGTTCCTGGAACAGATAAGGGGGTGAGTATGACTTAAATTCCAAAGTACTTCTGCATACTGTGGTCATGTGATGCTGTGGTCTTCTACTGAAAAGTGATAGGGTCCTTCAATTACAATTACCAATCCTTTCACAGGTACCCCTCCAGACATCTATCACTCTTCTCTCTCTTGAGAACTTGGCATATATCACCGTTACTGCAAAAAAGTAAAATCCATTAAAATCTTTCTCCTGGTCAATAACCTCAATGATCTTTAAACAACATTTTAACAAGCCTAAACTTCCTCAACAATACCCCTGAAGAAGCTAATAGGCAAAATGTGTTGGGCTAAGAGACATCTAGGATGCTTTTTGTTGTTTTTGCGAATGTTGTGTATGAAAATTGTCTAAGTAGAGAACCAAAGTATAGACAATGGTCAAGAGTACCCCTGATAACTCTAACGAGTTCTGACCTAATACTTTGATGATGCTAATCAAATACTTTCATATTGGTAATTGTGAATCTAAAATGCCAACACAAGTCACTTACTGCCAACCTTAAATACCCAATTTATTTTTCTTCTTTTCGCTTCTTGTAATACAGCTCACTTCTATGTGAGTAGGGTGTGGCAAACCAACCAGTGTAACTACAAGAAATACGTCTGTATTCATACCTTCTTCTCTACATTGTTTGATCAGGTTGCTTTATCTGGCATTATGATACTTAATTGAATCACATGTCTGATTTTTTTTTTTTTATAGAGCCAGCTTCTCCATCTTCTCTGTTTACATAGCAACAGAAGCTGTCTTTTTTGACAGATAGGAATTACCAGAAAGTTCACTGCAAACTATAGAATAATATTTACAATGCTGATGACAAAGATACGTCTTAGATGACTTGACTACACTGTAATGAAAACAGTAAATGGTCAAATATCCTATAACAATCCTGTAACAATATGCATAAAACCATTTAACGTTATGCTTCTTTTAGAAATTACTTTATCTTTAAATGTACATGGCCCGTCTACGGATCTGTTTTAAATATAAAAAGGAATAACACATTTGAAAATAAAATAAATTCTATTGAGTGTAGATTGTCTAGAACCCACCGTGTGTGGTTGTACAATGGAAGTTGAAGTAGATCAATGACAACTTTGTTCCTCTGTCCTTCTGCTGTTTCTTTCTATCAATGTTCCTAACTAATTGCCTCCTTGTACTACTTCTTTCTCCCACACTCCAGCTCTGCTATACAGGGAACTGATACCATGTCCAATCATTTAAAATTAATTTATTTATATATTAGTAGACTACTGCATTAAGTGGTTTCCTTATAATGAGTTAAAAATAAATGTACAGATATTGTCAGTTATAACATCCAAACAATAACTATGGCAATGCATTTTAAAGTCACAGGGAATCTGACATTCCCTCAAAAATTCCCTGGTGGGAATCAAATATTGATATTGAAAAACATGAACCTGGAAGATCCAAGGAGGAAAGTCTGATTCCCTGTTTTATAAATAAAGCCTTTAGTAAATGAGCAATATAATTTTTTTCCTACATAGACTAGGATGTTGTCTTGGTCTGACTAACCTAACTTTACTTGTAGCTAAAAACAGTCAAACTGGTGATCTGTGTACATAAAGTTATGAGTATACATGAAGTTATATCCCATGCTCTACCAGTGTTCAATACACCGTAGAAAACTAACTGCGCCCACTCTGTTCCCTCAACTGATTTGTTGCCATGCTGAGGAGGTTTAGCAGCATTCATATACCTAACAGGCACCTGGATGGTAACTTAGTAACTATGTAAATGGTTACCATATTGATTTATTTTAGTAGCAGAGCATTAGGTGTAGTTGTTCTGTAAAATAAGTTCAGTTATATTCCTATTCCTGAGTGACATTTGAGCCTGTCATACCCAATGCTCCTTCAGCCTACTCTCACTCCATTGCCATGGTAACAGTCAGTAAGTACAGAAACACTGGGATTACAGTAGGTGTAAAACAGAATACTGTCACAGAGAGCATTTAGAGAACAGAAACAATACTTTACCTGGCAAGTATCCTTTATATATGTAGTTTTTCTATTTATATAATATTTCTATGCACTTGGCATCAACATTGGCATCATTGTTGCATCATTTATAAGATATTACACTATTTATTTAGATAAATAAAACACTAGTATTGTCATGTCTAATTTAGTAGTGCCTTAGTAGGAAATGAAAAAAGGATACTTAATTTTCAGAGTATAAGTAGACATTATGAGTATAATAAGACAGAAACGTATTGCTTAACTAATTGACAATATACGAATGGAATATTGAATCATATATTTAATACAGGTTTAGGTTTATTTCTTTTCATTCTTTTATGTTTTTTTTTATACATGTTACACTTTGCTTTTTTTCTCATTTGTGTAAAAAGTGAAGTGAAAAACTACACTGTAAAGCAAAAACACCAACATTCAATAGGATCAGATACTTCCTAACTGGAGTCAGAAGAAGGTCTATGGGGCCTACAAGACCCTAACTAGCTATTGGCCAGTGGTTTACCTTCTAAGGAGTCAGATGGTAGTAGGATCCTTAGATGTAATGGTGTAATGGTCACATGCTTTGTATGTTTTCCAAAATTAGGCTGTAAAGGAGAGCACGTAGTAAGCCCATTTTACTGTACTAAAGAAGGGTAGTAATAGATAACCTCTCACACAAAGAAAAGATATACAAGATATACAAACAGACTAGCTTGCAAGTTAAGCAATACTGCCTGCTCATCTACCTGCCCAAGCCTGTGACTGGACATTAAAGTAGCAGCAGACTGATGAGATCAATCAATTTCCCCATGTTCCTGATTAGTATATTTGCATGCTGCATCCCTATTTTTTCTACCAATCTAGGATCGTCTGTAAGGGCGATTAAAAGAGGATATATGCAAGAAAATTTTAGGTACTTGAAAAAATGTAATGAGCAAATGCACAACTCCATTAATTAGCATTTTTTTCATACCTGTTGGAAGTTTCTTCTTTTAACCCGGATTCAGCCACTGTGAAATTACCTTCAGGAACTATTCCAGAAATCTTTTACATTGAAATTGCACAGACACTTTTGCCACTTGTGGTTCAATTTTTAATATGTTTTAACATTAACCATCTACATTATACTCTAAACAAAAACTTTTTTTTTCAAATGAGCCAATTGCAAGACAATTTAGCATATAAAATTATATTTAGCAAAATGATGCATTATTGTTTAGCTCTGATCAATATACAGTTGTTGTCATAGTGGATACTGATTTGGAATATTTAAAATTACCAAGGTAAAAAAAAAAAAAAGATCTTCTTAATGGTTCCCAGAGTACATGTGCCCTTAATTTCTTTTATGGTATATTTGTTCAAGGGTATAGCATTATGCATCATTTTGTTGGCCCCTCTTTCTCACGCCATATGTTTCTAAAACCAACTAACACATTGTCAGCCATATGCAATCTGTTAACCGTTATGTTATAATATCTATCTTGAAAAGGGTACAGTAGATAGTAGAAACATGAAGTATGCCCATAATCAAATCAAGCTACATAATGATTAAAAATATAAATAGCAGCTATTTTTACCTTTTATTCTTTGCTGAATCACTAGAATATCAAAACATGTTTTATTTAAATGTATCCAATTTTCTGCCAAATCACCAGTTTATGAATAGTTTTACTATAATGTTTATAATATGTATGCTTTCAGCTAATTGATTTTACCCTGTTTTTGTCATGTATATTGTTCACTTAGCATATACTGTCTCATGGCAGTGGGGGAACAAGAACAAGTATTTAGTATAGAATATATATATAGAAGATACCTAGTAAAATAAGGTCCACAGAGAGCTTGACTTTGCCACTTGCAGTCAATAAAAGCATTTCCAAATGATTTCTTAGCTTGTTACACCCCAGCAATGGGAGTACATACTGTATGCGGCGAATGCATTGTGTTTTGTTCTAAAAGGCTGTAGGTCCACATTAGCTGTTTTTATTCTTTGAATGCATTTATGGTAATTTATACAAGCATTTACAGACATTTTAAAAAGGCAAGTGTTTGAAAGTCAAGTATGAAAATTATAGGTTAAAGGATGGGTTTATAAACAGTTTAAAACTCTGTAAATGCTTATATTTGTTGGAAGCATTTATAAGTGCTCATAATCACCTATAAATGTTTTAACTGGTTTCAATAAAACCATTTTTAAGCATCTTTAAACTCATAAATGCTTATAAATGCCCCCATTGATTTCAATTGGGGAAGCTTTATTATAAGAGATCATAAGTGGTTATAGGCATTTACAGTATAGGAGTTTACAAGCAGTTAAAAAATTTTAAGCAAAAAAAAGAAGCATTTTCTTCTCATTTAAAAATGTGCTGCCCACAAGCACCCTGGTGTCCTCTGGCCACTTGGAATTAATGTGAATTTCATCAAAATTTAAACACTGAGGAAATAGTCCTTGTAGACTTAGCCTAACACAGAAGTGAATCACAAATTCACTAGATCCAGTATAGTTTTACATAGTCTTTTTAAGCTGGACTCTAAAGATGGAAACTATTTCATCAGCATTTTGAGTCTGAGAGTATCTAGCTAAAGGTTGTACTAGCAGGAGAGACAGATGAAATATACAAACATCAAACAATGTGCATACTGGTGTGTAAGCACAGATAATATCACTAGTATATTTGATTTGTAAAAATATGTATAATGTTTTTATGGAATATTATAATTTTGTTATATATATATATATATATATATATATATATATATATTGCTTTAAATAGATATTTTCTATGTAGTGAAAACAACAGTTCTGTTTTTTCATTCTACTACAAATATCAAAGGTGTTTCCTCCTAGCGGGAAATATGTAGAGCTTAATTGAATTTCATTTTCTTACCTCCTACGGCATCAGATTCCAGTTCAACTTGTTCGCTTTATTTTTCCCAAGTTCTGTCAAGCATTGCCAAATATCCACGGGATGGTTCATTTGCCATGTGACCCGATATTGCTTTATCTTTTTATCTTTTCATCTAATTTCAATATTGTATTTTTTTCTTAAAATTCTCACTATTATGTGGTGATCACAGTTCTATTTACCTAAATTCACATTCCATTATTTTCTGCAGTTTATAATCTAAAGCCACATTTTCTTCCATTTTGAATGCCGTGTTTAAATGCTGACCATGTTTTTATTGCTGTCTGTGCTTTCATTTGCTCATTTTGCCCTCTCTGTTTCATAGTGACTATTGTCACTGGGAGACAAAGTGAAGAAAAATATAAAATGTTGATATGACACCAGAAAAAGAGAGAAAATCTTCATCAAATCCCTTACACTTTTTTTCTAACTGTATAAGCAGGCAAAACGTAAAGAGTAACCTCCCTAAAGTTAACGGAAGGTCTGGAAACATTGACATGGATTTTAACCTTTGCCTATTCAATCCAAAATACTTTATAAAACAATTTTGGCTATATAAATGAAACAGGCAAAAGAGTTTCCAGATAGAAAGCTACCTTTTCTGGTTGCCGTCCTTTTGTCTCTTTTATTGTAAAGTAGAATGAATTATCTACTGATCAGTGCTGATGCATTAAAAACCCATACATCTGGCACTCCAATGGTGGGAGTTCCCAAATCCAAAGAACAGCTGGGCTGTACTGTTTAGCTTTACTAAACGGCAGATGATTCTACATATACACATAACCAAAAACTGATAAGAGGCTACCAGAAATAGGATATTTATTTGTATTTTACAAAGTATTTTACAAAGGTGGAGTTTTTGTTTTGTTTTTTTGATTAGAGATAAATACATTCAGACTGCAATACTTATGTTACATATAGTTGATACAAGACACCATGTCACCACATACAATACACCAACTGTCCATTGAGATTAACCAAAATCAAACACGAACACTAATGAAAAATCTTTATGAAGCATGGTACAATACCTTTCAAACAAAGTAAAAAATCCTTACTGATCCTCACGGCAACTGAATAATTTCCTGGGACAGTATTTTTTACAACCTTTATTTGTTATAAATATTAGTAGCTTCCTTTATTTTTGCAACAATTGTGGATTAGTAAATGGGTAAATATAATGACATTTTTTGATAATGTCTTTGAAGTTTAAGTTGCCAACCCCTAGGAAGAACAACTGGGCCTTATTTATTAAAGCTGTCCAAGGCTGGAGAGGATACACTTTCATCAGTGAAGCTGGGTGATCCAGCAAACCTGGAATGGATCTGGTACAGGATTCAAAACATTTGGTAGTAAATAGCAAATAACTTTAATCTATTCCAGGTTTGCTGGATCACCCAGCTTGACTAATGAAAGTGTATTTTTTCCAGCCTTGAAGAGCTTTATCAAATCAAGCCCACTGATCTATCCATAAAACATAACAGAAAAATAATAACAGAAAAAAAGTGGTTTAGGATATGCCCAACAAGTCACATCAAGCCATGGTAGTTACCTCCACACTTGGTCTGGGATACACAGATCTGCTGCCAATTTTTATACAATTGTAAATTTAAAAAAATGGGTTACCAATATGACAACTTGGCTGCTAAATTTACTCAGATTCACTTCAGATTTTTTGCTGTATCCAATCAAATATATTGAACGGTATGATCTGATGTAGCAGATATTGCTCTGCAAAACGTGTTATCACCCTTATGATATCATCGTGTAACTTGTACATATACATTATTTGATTGCTTAGAAGTTAAAAAACAAGGGTATGGCAAAAAATAGCATATGCAGACCTTTTAAGAGTTTGTACCAAAATGTTTGGTGGAATTTATAATATTGTATTTATTAGGTGTATTTTTGTTGATTAATGTTAATAAAGTTTGTAAAAATGATTATTCATTGATTAATAGTTGGTATGTAAAAGAGAAAACCCCTTGTTGGTACCTATATACTCATGTCATTTCAGATTTTTTTTTTTTTTAGATCATACATCATACTAAAAGTGAAAATTGTGTGTACTAGGCATTAAATCATTTTATATAAAGTGAACCTATCATTATAGAAATACCTCTGATTTTTTTCACTTGTTTTTTTTTGTACCTCTTATTTGAAAGTCTACTTGTAAACTGCAACACTTATTTCATTTTAAAAAAGTTCTGCTTTTGCAGATCCACATAATTTACCATTTTATTATTCCATTTAATAAGGTTTTTCACAATGATTTTTATTCTTTCTAACAACAAACAAAAGCTGTTTTTTAAAGCACGGTAAATCTTACAAAACATATATATATATATATCTATATATATATATATATATATATATACACCAGTGTTTAAATTTTGATGAAATTCACACCACAGATTAGTGGTGTATCACACATCTTCCCATTGCAACTTAATATATATATATTGTTGGGCGGTAAATGTATTTATTTTAGAAGCATACTCGTCTAAGATTGACTGTGGTTAACTGCATTTCATTTTCTGACAGCGCACTGCTGAGATGTTAGTGGCCATGGCAACATATATTGTTCTGTGACACATAAATCATAAAGGTTTCTGCTTACTAATTCTCCCATTTTCCCTATAGCAACTGTTGCTTGGTATAATGTTCTTGTACGTCATGCAATACAAAGAAACACAATGTACGACAAGTCTTTACGGGTTATAGAGTAAGCAGCATCTAAATATACATCCTTGCAATGAAATATCACATTGCACTGTTTAATGGGCAATTGTCTAAGACTGTGTATTACTGACAACCTAGGTGAAAATTAAAAGGTTGAACAGATTTTCTTTCAGTTTATTAAAGGAAAATGCAGATCTCCTCTGAAAATATTACTTTCCGGACTCTCTCTGACTTTTTTCTAGATGACTTACTAAGAGTATGTACACATGTCAGATGATTCTCACCCAATATAAATGGTCAGGCTTGTCTTGGGCAAGAATCTGACGTGTAAAGAGGTCATCCGAACACTTCCATTTTCAAAAGATGATTGGTAATGGCGGCCTCTAGGGTCAGGTTTCTTTTGCGTAAGTGAGCCTGCATGGGTCACTTTTAACCACCACCTCCTTCTGTTCCTCCTATCATTTTAAACTCTGAGCTGCCAATTGGCATTGGGCTGTGAACATGGTCCCTCCACTTCTAACTAGATCAAATCCTACAGACACTCTGAAGTCATCAATAAGCAGTCTGAAGTACTGTTTCAGCAATCTGTTTTATGACTTTTCATGGAAAACTCAAACCAACCAAAGTGAGAAGGAGAAGACTATCCATGAACTGAGGCCCAATCCTTACTTTACTCTGAGTAGAAAAAGTAGAAAGACCCAACCAAGGAAGGAAGTGCATGACCATTGTCTCCAGAATAAAAAAAAACTCCAGTTAGGATGAGGAGAAGAGGTAGCAGAGTGCCAACAACTAACAATGGTTCCATTGCAGTTGCTACAGATTAGCCCACATAAAAAGGCCATTTTCATTTGTTTGCAGAGGTATATAAAAACACTCCTCTAGGCTTATTGACATATATTTTTTATCCCCATTAGCATTTTGGTGGTCCGTGGCTCTGGCTGGTGAGCCCCATGTGAGGTCAGGAGAAGGACCCTGCTTGGGGGGTGCACCGGCTGGAGCCAAGGTTTCTGGCTGTCAGGCCTAGCCCTAGTTAGCACCCCAAGGCAGTACTTGGCTATGAAGTCAATGAGTATGTCAGCATATACTTTTTTAAGGGAAAATAGTTTTTTGGAACATGTCACCAAAATCAGCAATACATTTCACCATTTACCAATGTGCAAACAGTCATAATGGAACTATAAAAATACACATACACATGAAAAATGAACAGCAGCAGCCTAAACTGATTTTTCACACATCAACCATATGGAATCAATATTCAAAACTTGTGGATACTGTTGTTGGAACTCAGTACTCCAGTGTACCCGAAAGTGTTAGGGGTAAAATAAACAACAGTGACAGAAATTAATGTAAAACATGCCATCAAAATCTGGAACTAAATTTACTGTTCACAGATGTACAAAATGAGAAACCAAAGGAAGGATGCAAAAGCTATGCCGAAGTATGAAGTCTACATTTAATAGCAGACCCACCCCAAAGCAAACACAAACAGAACTACCCAAAGAAGTAGAAGAAGTGTGTAAAATGTTTTCAGGACTTAAGCATTGCAGCAGCAACCTTATCAGTATTTATCATGTATTTAGGTTTATGGATTGCAATGTGGCCTGAGCTTGCATCTACCATTTACAGGGTCTCACCAAGACACCATTTGATGCAGGTATGTAATAGATCAGTGGTCACCAACCAGTGGTCTGCGAGAAAATTTTGGTGGCCCACAAAAAAATTTGGACATTATTTGCAAATTTTATGTTTTAATAATAATAAAACTTAAATAATATTCTAATAATTTCTTATATTATGAATGACAATTCTTGCCTTTATATTGCACTTAATTCACGAATTGTACTAAAGACGGTAAAACGGTAAAATAAGGGAGGCGCAGCGTGACGTCAGTGTAATCTTAGGTTGTATGAGGCAACCGTTACTGAGCCGTACACTTCAGTATTGTTTCCACCAATACAACAGTCATCTCGCTCTGCGAAAACCAATTATCACCTGATTGTTTTATTTTATTTGTTTATTTCTCAGATGAATTTTTGGGTAAGTATGGCCTTACCTGTGTATTTTCTTTAACTGTTATATTTAATGGCATCAAATAGTTTGACTTTGATGTGCATTTCTTTCATTTCTTGTTTGGTCTTAGATTCAAGTAAAATAAACCCATAATGAGTGAGAAAAAGCAAACAAATATTTTGCATTTTTTAGTAATACCAAAGATATTGCAACTAATGATAATAGTAACAATAGTAATACTTCACTTAACCGTGAGCTGGTCAAGGAATCAGAGCCTCCACAGTCCTTGTCAGGCACAATTAGAAAGATCATTATTTTACACTTGAATTTATTATTTTTTAAAAATTCATATTAATAGTCTGCAGGATTCAAAATTCTGAATTTGAGGTCCGAAAGGTTGGCGACCGCTGTAATAGAACACCTGCGCGGCTCCCAACACCAAACATGGTTTGTAGAGCTTCCTGTTCCTCCATGGCTTCTCAATGATGAACTGGGGCAAAATGGGATAACCCACCCAGTAATCCATATTTTTTTTTTATCCAGACCAAACCAAACCAAACATCGCAATTGGCCCAATACTGAACAGCAATGTTACAATAGTAGCAATGCTTCACAAAAGATGAATTACTTCTACTAAGTGCGGACAGTTAGGTATGAAACCAAACAAACTGAAATTGAAAAATACTGTGGATATAGGGTTTTTATTGATAATAATGGATACAGAAATTGAATTTTTACCTCTTTGTTGTACATATATGTGCTTCTTTTGCTGCCTGCTTGATGGAAGTCATTTAACATTCTTTATTTAACAATTTTTATTTAAAACAAACAACGGTGTACAGACAGTGGGTCTACATTTTTAAAGCTCTCCGAAGCTCCAAGGCTTTCATCAGAGGAGATGGTGGATCCAACAAACCTGGAATAAATTTCTCAAGAGTCATTTGCTATTTGTTAGCAAATGTTTTTAATCATGGACCAGATCCATTCCAGGTTTGCTGGATCACCCAGGTTCACTGGTGAAAGTGTATTGTCTTCATCCTTAGAGAGCTCTATTAAATCAGGCCTATTGAAAGGGACAGGTAAAAGCGGTATATGGAAAATAGAAACCAGCATTGGCATGGAATAAAATCTGAGGCGCAGATCAGAAGAGAAGTCATTTAAATTAGCATATTAGTGAGTTGAGGTTTGCCAATGACTGCCTGATTAGATGGCAGAAGCATTTCATAAGGTGGATATACATATGGAAATCTAAACCAGAGACTGGGTCAAAAGACTTTGCTGAGACTATTCTCAAGGTTAGGTAAAATATATCTGTATAACTGTCACATTGTAGGTACCTGATACAATACCATTCAAAGATATTACTACAATTTCAGAGGTCAAGGTGGTGATAAATGTTCCACAGGTTTGGTAATAAAAATGTGTAGATAATGAAACATTATTTCCAGTTCAAAGTCAGTCTTTTTAATTTATTATTCCAGATCTTTACAAACAAAATTGTGCACTAAATATCAACACATTACACACATCTTTTATTTGGTATAAAATATGGTACATTTTGTTACGCTGCAGAGAAAGCACTAAAAGTCTCTGTGTGCAGTTCAGATGCTGGTGGGGGGGAAAGTAAGGCATTCACATCTAATCCCAGTTTTAAAAAGTCATATTGTTTTCTTCTGTTACGATTTCATTATTTTATCAAATGCTAGTCACCTGTAGTGAGGTACGCAGTGTTCACAATATAATCACTCCATTTGCTTCCATGATGCATAATACCAAAATAGCAGGCTTAAATTCATCATTATTTTTCACATCTACATAAAAATGAACGCTTATAGTTTTAGCATGTTAGCTCTTCGAGGTATCAGTAGTCGTAAGTAATACAATAAGAACATCTAGAGGGCATTACACTTATCTGTATTTATAATGTTTTTATGCAAATACTAACTACCACCTAGATATTTGTGTAAGAGAAGCTGACACCATTTTACATCATGATTAGTCTCTGTTAAGGCTCTATCCTGTCTTCTTTAAAGCTGAACCTCTGGCACACAGCTAAATACACAGTGTATGTATAATTTATGTGAGACTTCCTTAGCAGTGTCTGACATTCTCTGCCTTTGCTCAAGCCACTGCATTTGAGCAACTGTCATTGAGAAGCAATGGATTTGTGGTATTACTCTGAAGTTTCACAAATCAATATTCAACCTAACTCCAGAGCTTTCCTGGATTCAGTCCTGAAATCCTCCCTTTGTTCGGGCGCCGCCATCTTCTTAATTTTATTTGTGACCCGATCTCACACTGCGCAGGCACCAGATCAGGTGATGTAGCTGCTGTAAATGGGGAAAAAAAAGATCTAATTGTGCATGTGTAAGATCATAAAAGAGAAAAAGCTCCTTCTGTGCATGTATATATAAGTGCGCCTTATATATAAAAGGGTTGTCTACCTAATTATGCCTATTATTACAATCTATTATTACAAATAAAAATTCTGGTGATTGGTCTGCTTTAAAGGATTGAATATCCAAGAACCATCTAGTCACCCAACGGGGATGTTTTTCTTTTTGTTTTTACATACTTAATGGGTGCATGGTCAGTAGCAAGTATAAACTGTCTTTCCAAAACGTAATTTCCAGGTCCCATATGTTAGCCAGGCTTTAAAGACTGGTAGGAAACTGTAGATAGAAACTGCCAATTTAATGTTTTTATTGCTTAATTCCAAAAAACAAGTAACATCTTTCTTATTGAAGTCTAATCCTAATCTATAGAGGACTTTCTGAGATTGGACATTAGCCCTGCTTTGGTAAAGAAATAAAGTGAATATCTTAGACTAGGTATTTCTCTTTGCTTTTGGCAACCAGAGTGGCAGAGGAGTGATGGAAATGTAAGAGTAAGCTACTGGCATTCTGTTTGTTCAAAATAGGTGTTTTGCATCTGCACACCCACACAGATTTTCATTTTATTAGATCCAACCGTTGCTGTAACAAAGCTTACAGCAGGCTGGAAATCTTCATTCCATTTTCTATTTATGAATGCTATAAAAACAGGCAACCTGGGGTAGTCTTTGAACATCCTTACCCGGTTTACCTAAAGCTGATGCTTGGGCTTACATATTAAATAAAGAAAGTGTCATCTAAGTGTCTTATGGCTTGCTCGCAAATGGTCAGATCTCACATGTATGATTAGTTTAGGATGAGTACATTTCTGTAGGTTTTCTCCATAGCAGTTTGCATTTAGAAGAAACAAGTTTTGTAAACAGAAATAATGGGCCTTACAGGAGTACTCCCAAGTGACTGACATCATGTATATTTATTGTATGAAGTTGATACATGTCATCTTGGTAGCTGCTTAAATCTTGTTGCCTAGGCTGCTGAAAGTAATCATCAAGACTTTGGCTGTATGACTATTATGGAGAAATTCTGCTGTGTTCCTTTTCGGAATTATTACTTTAATGTTTTTGCATATACCATGGGAATAAAAAGATTGGGATGCTGGCATCTTTCAGTGTTTCTTCTATAGAATGGACTATGTATATAATTACCACGGTTTATCTGTGACCTTGCAATGCTCTACAAATTGAATACAACTATTAATCCATCAGGACTGTTTTTGTGCCCATTATACTGGATAATAGTCACATCCTAACCTTTTACTGAAACAGTAATGGCTGCTCTGTAATTAACAAATTTGGCAGGATGATTGCACATAATTTGGTATTACTTAGGTTTCCCAAATTGTTTTTTTGGCAACCATCAAATATCTACAAATGGTGAAAATTATCTCTATGATACAAAAGTCATAATTCATATCAAAGATATGATGACCAGATCTTAGCAGGCTCTGCAAGTGCTAAAATGGGCTATATTTATAAACACAGAACAAAATTGAAAATCTCTAGATATATATTACATGCTTCAAATTAGGTGTATTTTACCACTAGTTGCTTAATCTGTTTGTCCACTTATCTGCTGTGGTTTGCAAAATAAAAGTGTAATGAATTCTGTAATAGCACCTGGAGACTTAAATGGTGTAGCCCAATATTTACTTTAAACCTGTGCCTTTTGCATGATTTGAGTCTCCCCTCACCAACAGCACATAGTTACCTTCCCTTCCCTTCATTCGCCTACTGCTAGTTTTACTGATAGGAGAAAGAAAAGGAGCCTGATGTAAAATCCAAGTAGCTCTAGTTTCTTGCTTTAGGTGGCCATAAACTTCACACCTTGTAAACTTCAGGTGCCTAAAAAAACAAAAAACAAAAAACAAAAAAAACACTAAAAGTACTAAGAGCTAATATACTTTTTTATATCAATCTTTTTAACCGTGATTAATCTATATTTCCTTATCGGTATTAATTACATAATAGAGTGTATATCCCCCCAGTGAAAAAAATTAGGATCCCAGAGGAGCATCAGTCTTTCAATTCTGTGAATTATAATTAATTGCCTTTGTTAATATTCAGAGGTTGAACACCACCTCATTTAAAAAATATATTTGAATATAAGAAAAAGATCAGCACCGGTCAAAATAACAAACATACAAACAGAAGACTTCCCAAACTTCAATATACTTCTATAAGCGTGTCACCTGGTTCTTAGTAATTGAGATCCAAGGCTCCCAGATGTCATCAAATCGATTCAGAGAATCTTTAAGCGAGTAGGAAAGTTTATCATTTACCATAATCCAATTCAGTTTAATGAAAATAGGGTCCAAGGGTATTATATTACTTTTCCATGCTCTGGCGAGAGTAATTCTACCAGCTAAAATAATCCATTTGATGATTTTAGACTTTGGTTTAGATAAGACCAAGTTCAATTTCCCAAATAATACAGATTCTACAGAGTCTTGGACCTCCAAACCTAGTACTCCTGATATTAGTTTAAACACTTCCATCCAGAAACCTTTAGCTATCGGGCACGACCTCCAAGTATATAACATAGAGCCTTAATGCGTGTTTTATATTAATATTAGCAAATGAGTACAGCTTTTTGTAGCGAAAGTATTCCTTAACTGGAATTCCTTGTTTACCAGACAAAAGATCCCAAGAGACAACCCCCTGCTTATCGAATATCTCTGCATTCTGTATGATACACTTGACTCCTGCACCCTATGTATTACATATGACTTCTAACCCTGTACATTAAACCTGGATTCTGTATATAACACTAGACCCCAGAACTCTTTAGGTTTCACTTGACCCCTGCACTCTGTACACTACTACTAATACCTGCCCTGTGTAAGATGCATATAACCTCGTAAATTAAAGCTCAAATATTGTGGAGGTGGGACCTATTTCATATTTCTGTTTTGGAGGGAGCTCAGTCCAATAAAATGGTGGTTTGTAAACAGAAATCAAGTTGAAATCAGGAGTCTACCGTGCTGGTGCATTTTGGCCAATTTCGGTCCTTATTAATAGCAAACAATGACCTGTCGGCCAACTGTCTTGGCATTTTAGATCCTAAGAGATTAGATTTGCAAACCCTTTTCAGAATAGAACAGATTGTGCAATAACTTTGTTGTTCCATACAGCCAAAATGTCTGAATAGGTCATAAAAAGGCACGACAACAGATATAGTTCTTTTTCCAAATACTATCAATGCACTACAAATAGCATTCACTTTTACCCAGTTTTTACTGAGAGAGAATGAGTACATGAGAAATAGAGAAATAATACTTGGGGCTCTATTTAAAAAACAGGACATTGCCTCAAACATTCCCTTTCAATTGTTTCACCAGTGAATGTTTGAGGGAATGTCAGATTCCCTTATTTACAGATATTGCCTTTGAAGTTTACATTTTATCTCTAATTGAATCATTTTTGTTTAGCTTTTGGGAAATGAGAGGAAATTTCCCCAAAGTGAAGAAAACTCTTCTAAATAAGTATTATCAGATTGATATTTTTCTGCATATAATTTACAAACATTTATATACATTTACATGCAGAACAAGTGTGTGTATACGTTGTTCTGCATGTAAATGTGTAGAAAAGATTAATGAAGTTGTGTGAAATTAAAAGAATAATGCAGGACAAGTATACATCATTTATATGACATTTAAATTATTTCATTTTTCAATCATCCTTTCTATGCAATTTCTCTTCCAAATAACTTCAACATGTTTTCACTACAAAAAAAAGACTGGCAGAGAGAAAACCTGAGTAACAATAGTGGTATCACTGTTGTTTAAATTCCAGGGAACTAATTTATCTGACTGAAATCACTGGGGAAAGATGTTGTCATGGTCTGTTACAAAAATGCTGTGCTGTGTTTGGAACCGAGTGATATCTTATTGCTCAATGGCTTAAAAAGGTGAGTAAATAAATATATAATAAACAGACCCAAAACTGTTAAAGTTTCCTTAACTTTGTTACAAATGGTGTGTTTGGATAACCATTAGAAAGATATCTTTAACAGTTAGCAAGATTGCTTTTTACTATATTTTGCAAAAGAACAACAACCTTTAACAACGTACATTCAACATACATATGACATCAAGTATAGGTGCAGCAGATAGGTATAGGTATCTATTTTGTTTAGACATCTGTACTATTTAATTTTTGGAATGCAATGTAGTACATTAAAGTTAAGTATCTTAAAGTTTATGTATATTAAAATACAAAAGCCCCTATTCCCAGCAAAAATGGAATGGAACAAATGGAAGGGACTGAGGCCCGCTTACATAAAGACACAAAAAACAAACTTTTCTTTTAAACATGTGGAAATTTTATTAGCACACTCAACATCCAAACGAAGACTCAGTTATATAATTGTTTCAACTATACATCTTGGCATTTCATACAGAGAGCTGGAGAGAGAAGAAGATCCCCCAAAGAACTGATATAACCGTTTCTATTGTTTTCTTTTTCTTTTTACAAACTTTAGTGGATATCTATTTGTTTGGCTTACTAGGTATGGAACAAGCAAATAGCACAAGTTTAACTTGTGTAATGTATTTCAA
The DNA here is from genome assembly GCF_032062135.1 of Pyxicephalus adspersus. NCBI lineage: Eukaryota > Metazoa > Chordata > Amphibia > Anura > Pyxicephalidae > Pyxicephalus > Pyxicephalus adspersus. The sequence goes on from NC_092860.1 coordinate 89,910,448, forward strand.
CAATGTTTCTATCCTTAATTCCCTGTACACCTCCAATTAGTTGTATTTGATTTTTTTTTTTTCTTATCACTAATCTGTAATATGCATGTGTACATTATTCTCACTTTTGACTGCAACAAAATTAAAAAAAAAATACAAAACAGAAACAAACACAATGTTAGGAAGAGTGTAACAAAAATATTGAACTTGATACTCATTATTCTTGTTTTCAGAAGTATAAGCTTTTGTCTACCGAAGGCCAACAAGCTAGATAAACTACTGTTTTAATTTTAGCTACATCATGTTCTTACTTTCTATGTTATATCATTTCATTTTTTCTGCCTTGCAGCAGCAGCAATACCTTTAATTCACCCTGGGGCAAACTAAAAAGTGAATGAATAAGCAAGGCAGATTCCTTTGTTATATGTATAGTTGCTGTGGAAATCAGTTGTATTCATTTTAGCTGCAGGGGGGCCACATAGGATTATGTTTAAAATGATTTCTAGAAAATAAAGAAATCACTCACTAATATAGAACTTGTCAAAGAAAAGACTGCATAAAATACAGTGACTCAAAACACACATGTACCACACATACATCAATAAATATACAGTATATTTGAAAGAAACTATTTATGAACCCTTTGGGAATTACCAGGATGCCCGCATGAATGCTTCCTGAAATGTGGTCAGGTTTTAAATTAGCAGAGAAAAAGAATTTGCCTAAAGTGTATCTCAGAGTACAGTAAAACATATTCAGTACATGCACCCAATATTTGCACATTTACCAACACTATTTTTCTAAAATATTTTGAAAACCACACTAAAGAAGTTTTTTTTGTGAAATACAAGGATAGGAGAGACAGAAGAGTGATGTAAGTAAAGTAAAATAAGTAAAATGCAAAAGTGGTGGAAAGTTGGCATAGGGGCAGATAAATGCCAATATAAGAAATATGTTTAAAAAGCATGGTATACCTTCTATTCATTTAGGTTACATCAATCTGGTGAAGGCAAACAAAAGAAGTGTTTATTTACTAAAGGGGTAATTAGCTTCTGCTTTGACTCCCAAAAGACTTCTAAATAGTGTGTGTATGGGGAAAGGGTTTTTGCGAGTTGCAGTTGTAGTTCTGGCTATGTGCCTACATCAACAGTGGTAATGATGTCACAGGGGTCAATAAAAGCTACTTCTCACTGCAAGAACAAGGCAAATGAAAAAATAATACTGAAACATGTCACAGATAGGGATGAGAGAGGGAAATTTTAAAATTAATTCTCGCGGCAAATCGGGCTGTTCTCGCTTATCGAACATGTAAGTTCTCACTTATCGAACGTGTAAATTGTCCGACGAGATTGAATTGTGATGATTCCCACAGCTGCATTCATTCATGATGAGCACAGCCACAGGACTCAAACTAACAGGAGGAGTACCGCGGCTGCAATGCAGCCGTGAGAATCCACCTGTGCATGATCCCCTGGCTCATTTAACCTCTAGTGCTAGGGGATCACACACAGGTGAACTCTCACGGCTGCATTGCAGCCGCGGTACTTCTCCTGCCAGCCCGGGCACTAGAGGTTAAATGAGGGCTTGCCCTGATTTTAACTTCTAGTCCCCGGGGATCATGCACAGGAGGATTCCCACGGCTGGATTGCAGCCTCGGTACCCCTCCTGTAATGATTTCCTTGATCTTCTGATGGGTCTGCGAAATCGGTTCCCTGAAATTTCGCAGACCCATAGGAAGTTTGAGGAAATTTTCGTGAGAATGTCAAAGGCATGTTGAAAGGTTGAAAGGTCACCAAAGGGTCTTTTTGTCCTTTGTTTCGATTAACAAACAGTGCACAAAAAGAACATGAGGCTATTCTATTTGCTAGCATTGGGGAAGGCAAAGAAAGTTGAAAATTCTACATATCTACCTGTCTGCATTGCACAATTATTGAAAACATTTATGCTTCAAGTCATCTTTTAAGATGAAGGTTTCTAGAATGCATTTATATACCTGGTGCAAAATGTTGATGTATAATATTTACCAAGACCCAAACCCCTTATATGACGTTAATTCATTGTAGCTTGAAGGGCACACGGTTGACTTCCATGGAAAACCAAAAGTGTGGGCCAGCAGAAGTGCAGCAAAGCCTGGGAGAAAGTACCCTCTGACAAAAGTGCTTAATAGTATTATCTAGTTTGGGTCTTTCATATTGAACCAAACTTGTCCAGCTAGTTGTTGCAATAAAGCTTTTAGAAAATATTTTTAGATCCCCTAAATTCTTTGCTAATTTTAGGTTGTCAGCTTAATTCTGGGGTGCTTGTGTTTTCAAATAAATTATGAAATAATTTCTCTACTAGTTTGAACCACTTTTAAAATGCAGATTGGATCATATATATTTTGCCCAAATATTTATGACGTTGGCTCTCTAGTTGACAAACTACTGTTACAATATTAGTTCAAGACCCATCAAATACTAGTTCCTATATTTAAACTCAGACACCACTAATTTTAAAAACACAACCTCACCTGGAAGTCCTTGTGATAGAGATTAGTGTTGGTCGAATAGCTCACTATTCGATTC
>NC_092860.1:89914832-89917267 GCF_032062135.1 Pyxicephalus adspersus
TAAAGCTCCGCTGATTGCTCTGCTCCCTGAGGAAAGGGAAAGCCTGATCAGGATTTCCCTTTCCTCAGCAACTCAGGGAGATATAGAAGTATAATTTCCCTAGTTGATATTGACACCAAATCTATTTATGAGGTCCATCATTAAAGATATTGATTACACCTCATCTGTAGAAAAAGCAGTCTTATCCTCTGAAGAAAACTCTTTTTATAAAACAGTGAATCTAATATTCACTAAAAAATTTCCCATTGGAGAATCAATTACTGCCTTTCAAACACATGGACATGGAAGGTTCTTCAACAGGGAATGTTTCAGTGGTATTTCATATGCGATTGTTCACTATAATTCTAACCCTACAAAGCTGAGAGAAGATTTTGATTCACTTAATCCATTTTCTTATTAGACCAAACATGCTAGTATTCACCAAAGAGACAGTCATTTTATGTTACTGAATGCCTTTTATGAATCTACTCTGTCACCCATATCGTCTGTAGGAATTAGCAAGTTAAGAAATAGGCACCTTAAATTTATTATTATCTAGGATCCTAAAATGTAAGAAGGGTAAATAGGTTTATACAACCAAGCATTCAGGTTGTCTTGACCTTGTTTAGGAAGCTATGACATTTTAGTATTATTGATAAACTTTATAAACTGTATCATGCTATCCTCCTGCCCTTTTTTCTTGTAATGTTTGTACATTCAGTTTACTGCAGTATGAGTAGTTGGAGAACAAGAAATCCAGAGTTTTAATATATAATAAATATGAATTTAGATCTTTAAACTCTAAAAGATCGACCACTGACAAGGATTATACAATATAAAAAAAGAAGTTTATGCAGCTTTTTAATGTCCTAGGTAATATCTATATAGTTGAAATGTATCATTTCCTAAATCCTCTCTCTCTAGTTTTACTATGTTGCTAGATTTTTATCTGTCTCTTACCATTATTTACCCTACATCAAGACAGGCTATCCTAATATTAGAGCCTTTTACTATTAACACCTTGTGCCCATAACTTTCAAACCTTAGCACATTGAGATCACCATCTTTTTATACGCTTAAGTACTCTTGAGCATTTTGGCTACTCATTTTGTTTTCTCTTTGTGCATGATAAAATGTTTGCCTCAATTTTGCAACTCACATACTGTATACAGGGTGTTCAAAAAGTCACTGTACACTTTTAATGAGTTTATTAATATTCATGAACAAAGGAATCATTGCAGTTTTACTTGCTAGGCTTGCAATCACGTTCAAATACCACCTTGAGGACTAGTTGTATACCTCCACATGAGCGCCTCCATTTTTGACAACTTTCAGGCACCTTTGGGCGCAAGCTTCTCTGACATTTTGCAACATCCCATCCCCATGTTCGCTGCAGTCCGTGCAGATTTTTCCTCACACTGTAAAGCATCCGATGAATCCTGCTTTTGTTGATGCTGAGTTCTAGTGCATCCCTCCAGATATACTTTCGCTGGCTTTGCGCGAACACCAGTCCCAGGAGTTCAGTGTTTGTCAAGTGTCAAGTGTGGTTTGTCAAGAACAGATCCTGTTTTGGGAAACTTGCTATGGATAGTGTAAATTGTGTTACGCGTTGGAGCAGTGTGACAGTCATAAAGTTTAGACTGCAGACGAGGACTGAATAACTTCTTGCAAAGCAGAAATTTTGCAACGCTGCTCCAATGTCAATTGGTGAGCCATGGTTAAGGCAATTAAGGCGATGATATGCTTACAAAAACTGCAAAGCCTAAGTTGTCATATGCTAATGGCCTCAGGCCTCAAGTCTTGCCGAATGATACCTGGAATAAAATAAAAAAAAAGTGTGTGGTGATTTTTGGGATATCCTGTATTTATGGTTGGTATGTATTTATATGAATAATATTCTATGAGTAGCTATTTTTGTTGACACATTTTCTTTAGTGGCATTAGTGGTTTTCTATATAAAGCAAGCTAAATATTGAAATGCAAAGTGTGGATCAAGCAAACAATTTAATATGATGATAATTAAATTTAATTTGTAAGCTAGGTAAATTTCCACAACTTGTTTTACAGTACATAAAGATTTCTGAATGCAGATTAGATTCCTTATTAAAATGCTTTGTTTTCACTCTGCTCTAATGTGCAGAGATGCTAAATTTGACAAATGGTTTTGTTTACAACATAAATTACCACCAACATAAAAGGGAAAAACTTTATGATGGGTTTTATTTTCCAAGGAAATAGGATAGAACAATTCAGATGACATTTTTTAGTTGGATATATTTTAATTTATTTGTTTAAAACAAACTTGACTTGACACATTAAAGGTCTGAGCACATAAAATCTACTGAACTGAATTGTACTCTTATAATTGTCACTCAACGGCGCATGCAAATTAAAATTGATTCATTTAAAATTGGTAACAAAAAATTGAATGCATTGCCAGATGATAATTAAAAAAA
>NC_092860.1:89917654-89926674 GCF_032062135.1 Pyxicephalus adspersus
TAGTGCCTGGACATTGTAGTGGAACTGCAGAGGTCTGCAGTTCAGTTTCCCACGTGACATTACAATAGAGCTGAACCTCTTACCTCTGCAGTTCCACTACGATCTCTGAGCACTATAGGTGATGAATGGGGACCCCATTCATCACCTATTGTGCTCGGAGATCCCGCAATGACAGGATGATTCCCATGACTGCACTGCCGCGGGAATCATAATGTCATTGTGGGAAAACCTGAAAAAAAAAATTAGTTAAAAAAACATAAACATTCAATAAATTACTTTTAAATTATTTTTTTTTTAACACATTTTTTTCCCCAGAATTTTTACTGTCGAAAACTGTGTTTTTTGGGTCAGGTTTATCCGAATTCGAACAGCCATATTCAGGTCAAATATAAAGACAACCCGAATTCGAACACCAACACTGAAGTTTACTGAGCTGTCCAGCACTGACCCTGTGTTATACAAGATTACAATTGGTTGTTTATCGTTTGTTTATGAGAAAGGATTGGTGAAAGGTGCTTTAATAACACACAGGAGCTATTTAAAGTCCATTGCACCTTTGAAAACATAAAAAGTTAGGACACGCATTTTAAAATTTGTTTCTTATGGCAAAAAAAAAACAAACAAAAATAAAATCTTTATCTTCTGGTATAAGCTTATTTAGGGCTATGGACTCTACTTAGCCCTGCTACTTTTGTAACAGAGTTCTGACCTGGCAACTGGACCCTCAAGTACCCAGTGCTGCTTTTCTCTATTAACCATGGTACTATGCATATTTTGTATATTCCATGAGTAAAGAGGTCAAAATAGGAAGCAATGACCCACAATGAAACTAATTAGATTGATACTACTGGCGGGTGGAATTTCACTGGCCAAAGCCTGGAGATCACCTTCGATATCTTTAGACCCCATTTTCGCCAAATTGAATTGGATTATGGTTAACGATAGACTGACCCATACACTAAAGAACACCTTGGGTAAATTTGAAGACATATGGGAACCTTGGATCTTGTTTAATAACATGTAGCTATTGGCCTATGTTGATTCATTTTTGGATATGATGTTTAAGTGATATGTGCCTTCCCAACTTTCTCTCCCTTCCTTCCCCCCCTCCGTAGTGTTCATTCTTTTCGTTTGTCTTATTTTAGTGGCGCATAGGATATGTCTCAGGTTTATTCACTGCTTAAAGGCGGTATGTTAATGATATTTTTTGGTCTCATATCTTCACTAATGTTTTTCCATGCTTTTTCTGGTAAATATTCACTTGAACCTGAAATGTTTTCCGTACTTTTTATTCATGGAAGCAATGGATAATTCTGTATGGGCACTCACGCAGTGAAAAATGTTTAATTGTTGGCGCACACATAACGTGTTTTGTTTTTTGTAACAACAATGTTTTTACTGTTTTTTTTTGTTCTGTCCTTCTCCATGTGAAAATTTTTGTATTGTACACACTAAAATCTAATAAAAATATTGAAATACAAAATAGGAAGCAAACAGAAGATGTGCATGAACAACTAGGGAGCAGGTAATTAGGCCAACCACTTTCCTTACTCTATAAAAAATAAAGCAAAAGTTAAACATTGCATGAATATAAGACTGGCACTGCAATATGCAACATTGTTCCTTTCTGTACAACGAGCATGTCCATGTTATTATAGCTGAAGTGAAATAATTGTATTGATTTTTTAGTTTTTATTTAATGATAAACTGTTTTGCTTTTTTCTGTTTAGTACTATATGGACAGTAAACTGAAAAGTAAAAAATGAAGTTCTGCTTTAAAAAAAAAAACACTAAAGAGTAAAAGACAAACAAATCAATGCAAATTTCAAATAGGTAAAAAACAAACACTTTACAATCCAGGGTTAGCTCTAATGCACCATTGATTTTCTACCAACCTATTTTGTACCAACTTTTCCCAGTGGCATTAACACAACATTTAGAATTAAAACCCAAGACAAGCTTGGGTAAAGACTAAAAAATTAGCAATAGGTAAAAATAACTTTCCAATAGCTTTATAAGAGCTCAAAGTGTCATAAGCCCACCTTGGATAAGGAAGAGGACCTGTGATGTGGATTGGAGTTAGCCAAAGGCAACCAGAAAAGGGTATGTAATAAAACAGACATGACTGTATAGAACAGAAGCTAGATGATACCGTTTTTGGGATATCACAAAATTCTTATATTTCTACTTTAGATGCCAAACTGAAGAAAACATTAGGCTCAATGAGAAAATTGGTCCAAATATCACAACTCTTGCATCAGGAGTCAAAGACATAGAGGAACCAGATACTTTACGAAGTCTCTATTGCCAGACAAAGATGATTTGAAAAATACATACAAAGCCCAGATAGATCCTCGGACTGATGGCCCACTAGACCGTAAAATTGTGAAACTGCACTTCTTCCAAACTAAAGAAGCCATAATGACTGCTGCCAGAATGATGCAAAGACTGGAATAGCAGCCCACTAATGTTACAAAAACCTATGCTATTCCAAATGGAATTAGTGCTGATTTTCAAAAGTCCTCCTTCATAGCTTAGGGGGTGGGAGGGATAACAAACCATTCTTATGGAAGAAAGTTACAAAGTTTTCTAAATGAACTGCCCCCTGTGTATCCAGTCTTTGATGGTGCAGTCCAGTTTGACAATGACAGTTGTAGTTTACTGCCAGGATTTCCTTGCTTCTACAGTCTGCTTACTTGTCCCCTTTAGGATATGATCTATTCATTTCAAATGCTGGGCTGTGAAAGAATGCATTAACATTAACCATCTTCTACTCTTTTACATGATTGCACTATTGCTTATTGACATTTGCGATGAAACTTTGGATGTGTATTATCATTTCATCATTGGAGCACAAAAACGGTATACATTCCCTCTCCTTTATCACTCTTACAAGTAGTTTTCTGGCAATCCTCCTTCAATACAATTAGTAGATCTCTGGCTAAATCCCTCCTCCAGAGATTACACCTACTATATGGGGGCTCATAAGCAATATTCCAAAACACATAAATAGGAGCTGATTATTGGCTCATAATATCAACATTCTGATCGATCGTCTTAACCTTTGTAAACAAGATTATAATTTGGTGCTGGGGTACTAAATCTGTTCCATCTTTGAATATACATTTTATGCCTATTTTCCATACACTGTACCGAGCTAACTACCTCCCCAACCTCATTTCACAAGATATGATGATCAGTGGTCAACTTCTCCACCATTCTGCTTTTTACAGATTGTAGCCATTAGAATGTGCTTCCTGTGCTGATTCCCTAGAGAGACTTTCTGTCTCATCAGAAAATGTGGAATCAGAAAAAAAGCATAGCAGAAACAAGAAATAACACAGACTTCTCTAATTGTTAACTAACTATCCTGCTTCTCCCTATATACACAAACAGATGCAAGTAGGTAACTTTGGGACTTTAAAGACATTCGATCAACTTAAATATATATACTTCATAAACATAAATATAAAACATGAATTTATTCACAATTTCATCAACAATTCATAAAATCACCAAATTGATCTTTAAATTTCCATAATTGGTCTAGTGTGTGTTAGTAGGCATTGAGCATTCAACACGTTTCACGGAGCGACTTCTGCTTCATCAGGAACAAATAACATATATTTTTTTTTCTTTAATGGCTCCCCAGTTTGAACCTCTAGACCATTCTGAAAAGGGGTGATTCTTTCTTGGAAAGGTATAGTATGCAGGCCAAAACCACAGCACAGACGGGGAGGAGGAATATGTCAGCCAAATAGTTGCCTTATTTTAGGAGGATTGAGTCCAGTGTCTCCTGCATTTCTGTTCTAGGGTCCCCAGGCTAACACGCTGCACATAATGCAGGTGGATTAGAGTGGGAACACAGGAGACACTGGACTCAATCCTCTTAAAATAGGGCCACTTCAATATTGGATTCCATATCCCAGCCCTTATGGAAAATAGGGAAGGCCTGTGAATTGCTCCTGAAATGCATAGGTAGTACATTGGTCAAAGCAAGTTATGTACAGACCTGTGCATCTGCCATGTTTATCTCTGTCACAGTGTGGAAGTATGTTCTCCCCCCCACACATTTGCCCCGTGCCATAAGGCCGTAGAGACAAAGGAACCAGAGAAAAAAAAAAAAAAAGGAATCAATTTCCTATGGAAAGTGCCACCATGCTTGTGGTTTCTGCATTGTTGTTTACCCATGATGAGCCTACATGCAATTGCAAAGGTTTTGATCAATTTGCGTTTACTTTTGATTGTTTTGATGTTAAAAAGGCTGATGAAAACCTGTACTCATTAAAAAACTATCTCATTTTCACAAGATATGTTATTAATATTATAAAGCTCAAAGGCAATCTAAACTTCAGAACTGAGATTATGCTGTATATGGAAATCAGATGAATCATGAAAAGAGTCAGATATTATCTTTAAAGATAAACAGCAGTGTTCATCTTTTTCTCTTGCAAGCCGATTAGCAAATATACTAACTGGTTGTCATTCATGACTATAAATTAATTTTGACATTTTTTAACCAATTGTGAAATAGTTGTAGTTTTATATGATTAGTTTTGTTTTATTCCCTACTATGAACAACTTTAGGCTATAAAAAGCCATGGTGGTTGTCATTCATTCGTACATAAGCAATTTGTTGGTAATGTTTTTAAAGGAACAAGGCATCAATAAAATGATGTGAGCAAGCCTAGACCACGTTACCAGAGCTCCCCTGCTTTGTAGTCCACCACTATCTACACATCCTAAATCAATACTGGGTATAAAGTGTGGCCAATGGAGAGCATGTAGAAGCAGACCCAGTTTGAAAACACCAACAGAACTATTTTAATTTAAGCATACTGAAGAATCTACAGCTCTACAAGAACAAAAACATTTCAAGTTTCGATGTCTTGTGGATTACTTAATTACTATTATTATTCTTACATAACTCCCAAACATCCCAGATTTTCAGGCACAGTACCAGATACCAGGGGCTGTCCCAGAACCTCTTGTGTTGCCCCGCAGTGTTTGAAGAGTAGAAAAAGTGAAGGGACTTCCAGCAGTGTATGTATCTCAAAGTTAGGCATGTAATCTCCTCCCTCTTATATAGTAGAAGCTGAAAATTAAACACCACCTCACAGGGTGTTCTCCTAATGGAGAGGCCTCTCTGTTAGGAGAACAGTCTGTGAGGTGGTGTTTCATTTAAATATTAAAATCAAGAGATACCCATTCAAAAATAGGCAGCAAATTGGATGGTAAAGTTTGTTTCCACCTGTGTCCTCCTCTAGCCTGTCCTCCCACCTATGTATATGAGAGGAGTAACTAACTATGCAAATTATTGGTTCCTCCTGAAGAAGTGGATGTGTTCCACGAAACCCGTAGAGGTTGTTTTATGCTCAAATTATCTTGATGTTTCTTCATTGGATTGATGTATTTTTAATGTTTATATTAAAAAGGATATTTTTTATTTAAGAATTGTTAAAGGAGTTTGTTGCTTTATTGGTAATGTGAGATACATACGCTGCCAGAAAAGTTCACTTTTCAAATATATATATTTATTAGGATGGGCTGGTGAAGCCAATTGAACTCATAGTGTGGAAGGCTTTATATTTACTTACATATTTCAGATAGTCCCGCAGTGTCCTAATACTGACCTGGACTTTGTAACCCCATAGTGTGTTCTACAGAAGTGAGGGCTGAAGTGACTGAAATGTAAGTGCATGGGTGACAGGTGGGTGATTAGTGGTGTGCTCTGTGTCTGTTTTTTAAAATGGGGGAACTCATGTTGTTTTTTTCCTGGTAAAAATTTCTAATTTGTGCCTGAAAGAAATGCATTATGTGACAAAGGTATCTATTTTAGGTGGGTGTGAATAAATAGATTTGGTGCAATATTACATTGTGGGTGTGTGCAATAAAGTAAAATATTAAATTAGTGCACTTTAGTGAATTTTTATTTAGTATCCCATTCCTAAAAAGAGGATTTGGTTGGCTAGTATAGAATTGTGACTTACAATTATAAGATAGCCTTGTTGGTTCAATGTATTATAATAGGACAACCAATAGAACAAAAGTTGATTGAAAGTGTCACACTGGGGGAGACGGGGCACAAAAGTGTTGTGAGCCCTAAGAAGGGCAAAGGCACAGTGTCTAAGTGGCAACCAGGTCTTCTCCAGAGCCTCTAGTGGTGAGGATGTTGCACTGCTGGTTACCACCAGGTTGCGTAACCTTGGGCACACCAGGGTGGGCAGGAAGATACACGGTACCAAATCACTAAGCAGATGAATCATCAAAGGAAGGCCGGGGTCAGGGAGGCAGCAAGCAAGTGAGGTCAGGTCACAAGCCAGGGGTCAAATAGCAGGGATCCAGGAAATAAACACCAGTGACACAGGGGCGACTGCAGACACAGGGAACACAGGAGACACAGGAAGTGACAGGAGGCACAGGTGACACAGGAGTATCCACAGACAGAGAGGAGCACTGGAATAGCAAAAGGGAATAGGCTGGAAACAACAGACTGGGGAACAAGGAGTTACCACAGGAGCTGGACAGAGGAAGCACTGAATCAAGCAACAGGTGTACTCCTGTACTAGCTCAGAAGCTAGGGGCTCGGGCACCAGTGAAGACACATTGCATGAACACTGAATGCTGTGCCTGAGCCAGCTAAATAGCCTGGGATGATTAGGAGGCTATTTTCTGATTGGCCTGCAGGTTGAACAAAACTGATAAAGACTGGAAACAGAGGCCCGCCCAGAGTCAGAACTGCCCACATCTGCAGAAGAGAGATGCCTGCACTTTAATGAGGAAGAGATAAATGTGACAGCCATTTTACCTTAAAGATTCAGTGGTTTATATTTGGTGTATATTGTGTTATTATGTGTTATTTATAGGACCCTGAATCATGATCCTGATCATGTCCTACCCAATTGACCATGCCCCTTTTTGTCATTTTCTAATGTTGTGAGCTATGTTAATAATTGCAGCAGGTAAAAACAAACCTGCCAAGCTCTATTTAAACAGTTCTAATATTCAAATATTAGACAACATTAGTTTCCCGAAAAAGTTTTGACAATGCACTTTGCTTCTACTTTTAAAAAGAGATTTTCTTTGGACAAAAATATTTGGACTTTACCACTGCTATATCACTTTTTTTTTAAAATTGGAATTATATTTTTTATCAATTTAGAATAATATGAAAGGTATATATTATATACTAAAAAAACAAGCATAGCCCAAACATTTTAGTTTTGAAAGTAGTAGTGAAGTGTTAAATAGTGGATAAGTGTTAAATAGTAGAGAAGTGTTAAACAGGAAAAAATCTTTAAAAAGTAATATAAATTCCACTCTTAGACAGTTTGCTTGGAAGTACCATCTACATGCAGATCACACACAAATCTACCTGTAAACTTGTTATTTTACCCCCTCTGTCCTGGATAATATTTCATGTCTGTTGGCCATCCCATCATGGATGGCTGACAGGTTCCTGAAACGCAACTTGGATAAAATAGTAGAGACATCTCCAATTCCTACTCTAAAGCAGTCACAGCAGGTACATTCTGGAAAAAGAATTCCAAGCAAAAGGTAGATTATTTAGGTTACGGTTTAGGTTGTTACAAATTCTACAAGTTCTTTAAAACATAGCAAACTCTCACTTCATGAGTTTAGTGCCCAATGAAAGAAATGAAAAAGTTATTTAAAAGTAAAGTGAACGTCAGGAAGTTTGTTTGCAGAAGAGCTTTTTAACTGGTAATACCTTTAGGTGCAAAGCATACAAAATAATAAAATTCACTTGAAAGACACCATAGCAAAACTCTATGCAAGATTTGATAAAACCTGAGGCTGGTCCTGATGCCCTGATTTGCTCATGTTCCTGTTTCTGAGATTGCCTGAGATTTGTACTACACACCACTTTCCTCTCCGGTCAGCTTCCATCTGCACAGGTGTGTCTTAGGGCTGCAACCTGGGAGCCGCCTGCAGCAAAGCCCATCACCCCGTTGGGGGTGCTCTGGTGAACACCAAGCGGTTCCTTGGACTCTGTGCCTCAGCTCACATCTCCCAAACGTGAAGATAGCACAGAGGGTCCACTATCCAGAGTATTCGTGGTGTCTGCTGTGACAGTTATATTACTGTTGGATATTGCAGAAACACTTTCCCACGCATCACTTTTACATGAGGAGATCATCAGAAGATACTACATAAAATGAACTGCTTTTTTGGCTTTGGATAGGTATGAGTAAGAACTCCTGTCAGTTTATTTATTGCTGTATGTGTCCCTTAATGGTGAGCTTTAGAGATTATGAGAAACTTCCAAGTCTTATATTAGGGACAATTGTTCCCGTAAGATGTATCTAGGGCTTGTTTCTCAGTTTTAAAGATAATTTCTCCAATTTATGGTGTTTATAGATCAGACAGGTAAATCCCATCCCGAGGAAAGGTTTTGGCCTTTCAATAAAAACAAAACCTCTGTAACACATTTCTTTCTTTAACACCATTAATTTCATCACCACCTTTGTGCTTCCTACTCTGGGAGTGGAAACAAGTGATCCAGTCCAATCCAGGTCTAGCTGTCTCCATTTGCCACCATCACACTGCTGCAGTCTTCTAAAGGCTAAGGGGAGCTATGTGCATCACCTAGTGAGGGTGTACTTTGGGAAAGCAATTCCCATATATGACCCTTTAAGTGTATATAAAGCAGAAATTATGTTTTAGTTTAGATTAGAATAAAGCAGAATTTTAGATTACTATGAAGAAGGGTTAACCCTTATGACGCTGGCAACTCAAAATTCCTCATTTTCTTTTCTTTTCTTTGTTTAACTAGGACAAATAATTCTCCTTAGCATTAGGATCTAACAGAGGTTTTATTCATTCACCACCCTATCTTTGGTATGCAAAATTAGCCCATGTGTAGCCAGTTTACACAGACCTTATTATTCTTATTTTTCTTATTCCTATTTTTTCTTATTCCTATAATTCCTAATATTCATTCCTATTATTAGGAGTACTAAAAAAGAAACCCTGGTCAAAGGCTTACGAATTGGGTTTTT
>NC_092860.1:89927462-89934446 GCF_032062135.1 Pyxicephalus adspersus
CTCTGACTCCATAACCTCATTTTATAGTACCACTGACTGTGACACCTCTAATTTAAATATTCTAAAGTATACTATTGTTTCATGCGGATTGAAACACAATATACGTGGCATTTCATCATTGAGCCACAGCTCAGCCAGTGTAAAGCTAAATGAAGATCACTCAATCCTATTGACCAGCCTGTAATTGCCCACATGAGAACCAGTAAAGTTTATCACTACATTTTAAACTAAAAACACAAAAATGAAAGCAAAGTTTTATTTATTGTTTTCATCAAGAGTCTATACATTTTAAAGTATTTGCAGATATAAAACCAACAATTAAACTACATAAACGAAAAAAAAATTGTAAAACCTAAAACAGCATAAATGTTATTAAAACTTGGCATATAGCTGTAAAACAGTTGGTAAATAAAAATAGAGTGCAGACAGGTGTGTGAAGCAAGGCATGGGGTGATAAACAACACCTCTGCTTTCTCATAACACTCTCGGTGTGCATATATATTTATCTTACTCTATTACCTTAATTAAATTATATCAACACTAAGCAAAAATTTCATAATCCTTTCAAATGAATATTTTTCTTAAACCAAGTATTATCCAGATTACAAAGATGTATAAATGTTAGCCTGCATACTAGTGACCACTCTGCATTAGACCTAATAAATACAGCAGTGAACTACTTTATCATGATTGTTATTTGTGAAATAGGAAACTTTTACATACTGTATGTTTTCCGAGCGACTTTATTAGGAGTCGGAGTTGGTACATTTTTTCTGACTCCAGATACCTTAAAATTGCTCAACTCCAACTCCACAGCTCTGATTACCCATCACAATAGAGAGGGTGAATCAGCTAAGTGGAGAGTTCAGCAATTAAAACTTGACAAGACTATATTTCTTTTATCAACTGTCCAAAATTAGGAGAAAATGTTTTGACTTTTTATACACAATAAAGTGTGTAAGGCACCAGCTGGCAGTCTTGTGAACAGTGTTCTAACTAGGTTTCTCACATATATTTGGTAAGGGGCACCATGATTTGTGTTTGTTCTAGAGATAGCCACTTTTGTGGATGTCAGTGTTCTGGGGTGCTAAGATGGTTCCATAGAATGAGCATGCAGTTTATTATTACATGTACACTTTAAAACAGAGAAGCTTAGAAGTAAATGTGAGCTACTACTTATTTTATCTCTAGCTAAGTTTTAAAAATTATTGATAAAGGGCGTCTGCTGCATGCATCTCATCTTTTAGTACAAGTATTTATAACGCAGAAAATCATGATTTGCTTATCTGTCAACACCTGACAAAAGACACAGATGAATGAACATGCGTTTCAGCCAATACTTCAAGTTGTCTCTTTTCTTATAACCAAAGTATACAAATTTACAGTAACTTCTTCTTTGTTCTGGTGTATGATTTCAGGAAGTATGTTCTGCTAGTTAATAACACCAGGAAAGGGAGCTATAGATTTCCTGCAAGACCAGTTCAGAGTACACTGAACAAAATATAAATTACTGATCACACTGAAGACTGTATTTTTTTCAGAATTGGCTGAACGCATAATGACAGGTATGATTTTATTGATGCAGTTCTAACGTGCTTGTACAGTTGCATTTTCCCCTCTGTTGATTTGTATATACTGTACATTTGTGTCAGTAATGTGGCAGAGCTTTTAAAGTAAACGTGACATAAGTATTGCAACTATTATTTTTTTGGGGGAGGGTATGGAGCACCCCTCAAGAAACCCTTTTAGTTTGCATTTTATTCACTAGTACTGTAAATGCATCTGCTTTGACACTAAAATTTACTATAGTTAAAAGATTTGATAATGCTAGTTTCCACATTCTTAGTGCTTTTGTAAGTAATATATATATATATATAAATATATATATATACATATATGGTAAAGATGTTACGCACATTTGGACTTATTTACAACTATGTGTTTTACACATTAGATGCGTATGATGTGCTGTTGACATACATTATATTGTTAATAACACACAGTAATAAGATGAGAAGATGTACTAAAAAGTGTAAATGAAACCTTATTTAGTAAGAAATTATTTAACTTAATTACAAATTATAAAGCAACCCAGAGTAACCAATATGAATCTGTTGTGTCCTGATTCAACTGCATATGGCACACGTAGTTCTATTTGATTGTTGTGTGTTAGCATGCTTGATAATTAGCCCCTAGCAGCCACATATGTGATACTTAGGTGATGATGGATGTGTCTATGGTTTTATATTATAATAAGCACTATTGCAATATTTAAATAATTGCATACTTGTTTAAGATTAGGCCTCATCGGGCAATTAAGGTTTTAATTGCATGTTACATAGTGCCGTCATTTAATTTATATTATTATATTAGTTGAAAAGCAGATTTGTGTAAGCATTCCTGTATGATGGTATGACATGAATATTGCCACAGTAGATTGGTTATTTTAATTAAGTATACCAAGCCATATATTTCATTTGTGCCATATTTTGGTGTTGTATGGAGGGACAGAAT
Source organism: Pyxicephalus adspersus (assembly GCF_032062135.1). Taxonomy (NCBI): domain Eukaryota; kingdom Metazoa; phylum Chordata; class Amphibia; order Anura; family Pyxicephalidae; genus Pyxicephalus; species Pyxicephalus adspersus. The sequence goes on from NC_092860.1 coordinate 89,929,977, forward strand.
ATGATATAATTACCAGCACATGGATTTGTGTCAGCAACCTTATTTGTAAAAAATACCAAATCAGACAAGTAAAGAAAAGTAACTGAAAATTTTTAACTGGAGATAATTTTCATATTATAAATATTGGTATTGGTATTTAGCAGTATAAAGCAGTGACATACAGTTGTTATAAAATAATTCATTTGGTACTGTTGCAGAGAATTATACTAATTATACGTTCCAATATTTGATACATGAAATAATGGGTTACATATTAGAATCACAGAACCAAACAAGTTAGGATTATTAGGAAGGAGGACAGTGCCCAACCAAAGGAATACAAGACATATTTTGTAAGGGAGATGGCTTGAAAAGTGGCCTGAAAATGAGAAGGTCATTTAAAAACTGTGGCTTTGAAAGGACTGTTAAAAATGTTAATGGTTATAGCAAGTCTTTTAGTATAAAGAAAAATAAAAAATAAAAAAGTTTAAGTTAGGAGAGGAAGAGTTCGACAGCGAAGGAGAAGAGAATGGTTTAGAATAGTACATGTATGTAGGAAATATAGGTGTCACTAGCTACGGCTTCCACAGTTCCACTAATACCAGCTTTTTAGTCTGGTTGTCAAGGCAATGAAAATGGCTCTTATGGGTTGTAGGACATTGGTGCCACAACTGACAATGTAGCCAAATGTTGCTGCTCTGCCCAACTTCCTGTCACAATGGCACACATAGTCTGTGACAGGCCCAGGAAGGATGAAACAGTGAAGTGAATGAACCCTTCTATGGTGATAATTTATTAAAATGTAACTAAACTGAATATTTTTACTTTACACAGAAGGGTAGACAACCCTTCTATAGAAGGTAAAAATAATTGCAGCGATCAAGACTTGGGAGCGCAGAGCCTCCCGGGATACCTATGTCATGCATCCTGGAAGGCTCTGGCTGCATCTTTTCTGGAGGCATCTTTTCTTCCAGGGGAAAAGAGATGCCGATCTCACACATGCGCAGTGAGATCATCTCTCTTTATTTTTTTGCCCCGTTCACAGCGGCTATGTCACCCCATCTCACACCAGCACAGTGTAAGATGGGGGGATGGAGCAAGAAGACTGGTAGAGAAGTCAGAAAATGGCAGCACCTGGCACCTCCCCAGTGCTGCGACGAAGAGGAATTCTAGGACGACCCAGGGCCAGATCGCAAGAAGGACCAATGCCATGGAGGGATCAGCGGGATTAAAGGTAAGTGTGATTTTTTTGTTTTCAGTTTATTCCGCTTTAAATTATATTGACAGCCTAAATTCCCTAAGTAATTCTGATAATACTGAATGTGTTAGTAGGATATGGGGATGTGTAACTGATATGGGTGTCTTGCTGGCTCAGGGTCTGGGAGTGACTTGTTTGGGTCACTAAAATGACCAGAAAAGACCTTAGCTGTAGCAGTGTGGCCTAAGATTGGGCTCAGTTGTGGACAGCATCCCCAGTATTTTGATCCCCACTAGCAATGAACAGAAGAGTTTGAGAATTGGTGCCTTGCTTGGTGACATACCACTGTAGCTGGAGATCCTAACCTAACTGTAGCTGAAAAACAGGTGTCCTGTTTGTGTTACCCTATACCCAAAGTTTAGTGCAAAGCACCTATTCAATGGTCCAAGCCAGGCGAATACAATCAGGCATTGGCAGCTACATGAAGTTATGAGTTATTAAGGCTTTGACTGAAACCCAGACCCATCATGGAAAGTTTTAAAAAGGCCTACCCATAATTTTATTTCATACGGTCAGGAGCGAGCAGCTTTAACAATTGGCCAAGTCAATGGCTGCTAAACAGAATAGGGGAATACATGCAATACATCCGCTTTACTGTTTAGGACAAAGAAATGTCCAGCATGTCCAAATGTCCAAATGTCCAATTTACAGCAGTTTACTGAGCAATAAGCACTAATACCACAAATAACTACAAATCTGCTGGTGCAACTACTGAGTTTTAAATATATAGAACAATGTTTTAGGAATTTATAGGACTCAAAGAATTATAAATAGTGAAGAGAATATTTTTGTAAAGTGGATTTTATTATTCCCATAATAAACACTAAGAGGTCTATTTATACAGCAGTAGATCAGACATTCACAGAATCATTCCGTGATTTTATTGAACTGACAGTTCTTTGATATTAGTTACAGTATATATATATATAATTCAGTACATCTTCATGTATAAAAAGTGCTTCAGTACATGTTTGTGGATGCATACTAGGTTTTGCTTTGCATTTTATCAGAATGAACACTGAATTGTGGCTTGCAAATTTCACTGTTCAAAGATAAATAAAGACAAAAAACATCTTTCAAAGTAGGTGATTGTGGTTACTTTGTAAACCATCACTTGGTATTTCCAGAAAGTTTAAAAAAGTAAAAAAAAAAAAAAAAAAGCGAAGTGTTTTTTCAGATAGATACTCATATTCGCACTGCTTGAAGTTTACTATTATACTTTACCTAATATTTAATGTTTAATTTTAGGATAACGTTTATAGGAATAAAAAAAGCAAAGCCTTATTCACCTTGGAAGTGTTGCTTTTAGAGATCTTAATAATAATAATGTTCTGAATGACTTATCAGCAAGCCTTAATGCTTCTGTAAGGCCCTGGTCAGCATCAGTCCCCCAATCTAACACCGCAGTCTTCACCTATAGCAAGCCCCCGCTCAGCTTCGGGAGACTGGTTGCGTCTCCCAGCATTTGGTTGCCCCCAGGACTTACTGCACAAGGGATGGTGACTGGGAATGGGCCAGCAGCAACCCGGGAGACCACAGATAGCAGTACCAAGATTCAAACAGAGCCAAGTCCAGAATACAGAGCAGAGGTCAAACACAGAATATCTGTCCACCAAACGAAGTACACAAAGGCAAAACACAAGCGGAGTCCGGGTCACAGGCAAAAGGTTGGTCCAGGCAGCATACAAATGATAGGTCAGGAACAGGCAAGGTCAGCAACAATAAATCAGACGAAATCAGATGAAAACACACTTCAACACAGATTAGCCCAGCTATACACTACAACAGGCACTGCTGACTGGGAGCAGAGAGGCTATAAAGTCCCAGCAGCCAAAAGCAGTGCAGGGCTGAGTCAGGAGCTGATCAGCCTCTAGAATCTCCTTCAGCTGTGCACACCCTAACAATGGATGCTGGGGATGCCATAAATACATCAGGCTGCACAACTAAGGGGAAGTAGGGGCTGCTGCAAATGACATCGCTGGACAGAACAGACAGTGTCTTATGGTGATTGTGTACAGCACAGAGTTGCTGGACAGATAAACATCTCCTGACTATTTTCTCAGATCAGGTCCAGGTTTAAAATATCGTAGTGTTATGCCTACCTTGAAACACTTTTTTTCTGGAAGGTGGTGGCTTTCAGTCCCTGATATGGACCTCAGTTGTAATAAGAAACAGCTATTGCAACAGATTTTTAAAAATATGGTATATTTAAATCTATTAAATATATGTTTTTAGTTATATGAGGGTTTAGAACTTAAAAAAAATTTTGAAACCAAGGCCATCATTTATTGCTTTTAGTCACATTCTATATAGATTTAAGGTATATACACATAAAAAAATGATGGTATTGGAAAGTGGTGTACACAAGCACGTAGTACACGAGTACATAGATTAATGAAGGCTTATTGGTATATATGCTCTTAGTATAGACATGTGAGCAATAAAAGCTTTTAGTTCAGGAAATGTTTGTCAGAAGTAATTTTAATACATTGCAAAACAAGTACATTTATTTGTATGTACTGTAAAGTCTTTCTAAAATTGTAATAAGGATATGTGACTTGCCTGTTTCCGGAGATTAGTGTTCCATATCATGTAGCATCATAGTTGGTTTACCACTTCCTGATAAACCAGAATGCACTATGCTTGCATAAAAAAAGAATACAATTAAATCAGTCAAGGAAAAGCTTTCACATAGGCCAGTTTCATGGCAAAAGTTTGGTGAGGAAGCAATTCACATTTCTATGAGTATTAAAATATCATAAGTGTCCAAGGAATTCATACAGTTGGTAATAATCAGTTATCCTGACACTGCCTATTGATAGGCAGTTAACCTGCCTCAATTCTATAACTTAGAAATTAGAAACTTTGCTGTGCAAAATGTTTGCTTTATTATGAAATGGTTGCCTCTTTTCTTTAGTTCCCAATACAATAATTGTGTCTTGTGAAGCTGAGATACATTCCATCATGAACAGTGACTATGTTTCTATACTCATCGCCACAATTACATCATCTTGTCTTACAAATGAACATAGATTTTTCCTTTGTTCTTAATAGAGACCTGTGCATGTTTGATGTACTAAAGAGGAAATGAGATCTGGAAGCTGTGGCCAAAAAAACAGAAGGCAAAAGTTAAGTCACCACTATTGCCTACAGTCTTCCTACAGCTGATCTTTTCCCTTACTGACTTAGCATGTCTTGTTCTAAAATGTGTCTGTGTGGAAGCAGCTAATTTA